>NC_091167.1:12099623-12158494 GCF_040958095.1 Procambarus clarkii
ATGCATAAGCTGGAGAAACAGGCAGGAGTAACTGGTAGGGCGCTCCAGTGGATAAGGGAGTACCGAAGCAATAGGAAGCAGAGAGTTATAGTGAGGGGTGAGACCTCAGAATGGCGTGAAGTCAGCAGTGGAGTCTCACAGGGCTCTGTACTTGGACCTATCCTGTTTCTGATATACGTAAATGATCTCCCAGAGGGTATAGACTCATTCCTCTCAATGTTTGCTGACGACGCCAAAATTATGAGAAGGATTAAGACAGAGGAGGACAGCTTGAGGCTTCAAGAAGACCTGGACAAGCTGCAGGAATGGTCGAACAAATGGCTGTTAGAGTTTAACCCAAGCAAATGTAATGTAATGAAGATAGGGGTAGGAAGCAGTAGACCAGATACAAGGTATCACTTGGGAGATGAAATACTTCAAGAGTCAGAGAGAGAGAAAGACCTGGGGGTTGATATCACGCCAGACCTGTCCCCTGAAGCTCATATCAAGAGGATAACATCAGCAGCATATGCCAGGTTGGCTAACATAAGAACGGCCTTTAGAAACTTGTGTAAGAAATCTTTCAGAACATTATATACCACATATGTCAGACCAATCCTGGAGTATGCGGCTCCAGTATGGAGTCCATATCTAGTCAAGCATAAGACTAAACTGTAAAAGGTTCAAAGGTTTGCCACCAGACTAGTACCCGAGCTGAGAGGTATGAGCTACGAGGAGAGACTACGGGAATTGAACCTCACTTCGTTGGAAGACAGAAGAGTTAGGGGGGATATGATCACCACATTCAAGATTCTCAAGGGAATCGACAGGGTTGATAAAGACAGGCTATTTAACACAAGGGGCACACGCACTAGGGGACACAGGTGGAAACTGAGTGCCCAAATGAGCCACAAAGATATTAGAAAGAACTTTTTTAGTGTCAGAGTGGTTGACAAATGGAATGCATTAGGAAGCAATGTGGTGGAGGCTGACTCCATACACAGTTTCAAGTGTAGATATGATAGAGCCCAGTAGGCTCAGGAACCTGTACACCTGTTGATTGACGGTTGAGAGGCGGGACCAAAGAGCCAGAGCTCAACCCCCGCAAGCACAACTAGGTGAGTACAACTAGGTGAGTACACACACACACACACACACACACACACACACACACACACACACACGAGCGTAGCTCTCATCCTGTAACTACACTTAGGTAATTACACTTAGGTAATTACACACACACGCACGCACACACACACACACACACACACACACACACACACACACACACACACACACTGGACTGCCAAAAAGCCTTTGATACAGTACCGCACATGAGACTGCTGTTCAAGCTCGAGAGGAAGGCGGGGGTGGGGGGAAAGGTCCTAGAATGGATAAGGAACTACCTAACAGGAAGGAGCCAAAGAGTTACGGTAAGGGGCGAGAAGTCGGACTGGCGAACAGTAACAAGTGGAGTACCACAAGGATCGGTGCTGGGACCAATTCTATTTCTTGTATATGTTAACGACATGTTTACAGGCGTAGAGTCCTACATGTCGATGTTTGCGGATGATGCAAAGTTGATGAGAAGAGTTGTGACAGATGAGGATTGCAGGATCCTCCAAGAGGACCTGAACAGATTGCAGAGATGGTCAGAGAAATGGCTACTAGAATTCAACACGAGCAAATGTAAAGTTATGGAAATGGGACTAGGAGATAGGAGACCAAAGGGACAGTACACAATGAAGGGGAACAGCCTACCTGTAACGACGCGTGAAAGAGACCTGGGGGTGGACGTAACACCTAATCTATCTCCTGAGGCACATATTAATAGGATAACGACAGCAGCGTACTCTACACTGGCAAAAGTTAGAACATCATTCAGAAACCTAAGTAAGGAGGCATTTAGGGCGCTTTACACTGCCTACGTAAGGCCAGTCTTAGAGTATGCCGCCTCATCATGGAGTCCCCATCTGAAGAAGCATATAATGAAACTGGAAAAGGTTCAGAGGTTTGCAACGAGACTCGTCCCAGAGCTACGAGGGATGGGGTATGAAGAGCGCCTGAGGGAACTGTGCCTTACGACACTAGAAAGAAGAAGGGAGAGGGGGGACATGATAGGAACGTATAAGATACTCAGAGGAATTGACAGAGTGGACATAGACGAAATGTTCACACGGAATAGTAACAGAACGAGAGGACATGGATGGAAGCTTGAAACTCAGATGAGTCACAGAGATGTTAGGAAGTTTTCTTTTAGCGTGAGAGTAGTGGGAAAATGGAATGCACTTCAGGAACAGGTTGTGGAAGCAAATACTATTCATAATTTTAAAACCAGGTATGATAGGGAAATGGGACAGGAGTCATTGCTGTAAACAACCGATGCTCGAAAGGCGGGATCCAAGAGTCAATGCTCGATCCTGCAAGCACATATAGGTGAGTACACACACACACACACACACACACACACACACACACACACACACGCACGCGCGCGCACGCGCACACACACACACACACACACACACACACACACACACACACACACACACGCACACGCACACGCACGCACGCACGCACACGCACACACACACACACACACACACACACACACACACACACACACACACACACACACACACACACACACACACACACACACTCCACCAAATGACAGAAGACCCAGTCAAGAGTACGAAAGCAACAACATGGCAGTTAACACTATAATTGAGAGGGCAGCCTCTTCTGCCTGTAGAAATAGATCCCACCTGCTCATCATGGGGGACTTCAATCACGGAAGGATTGATTGGGAGAACAAGGAACCGCATGGAGGCGAGGATACGTGGAGAGCCAAACTACTGGAGGTGGCGACTAGAAACTTCTTAACCCAGCATGTCAGTGAACCCACAAGGATGAGAGGAAATGACGAACCAGCGAGACTCGACCTGGTTTTCACCCTGAACGACTCTGACATAAGAGAAATCAGTTTTGAGGACCCAGTAGGAATGAGCGACCACAGTGTATTGGTGTTTGAGTACCTGATTGAAGAAGGGTTATTGAACTCGAGGAGGGATACCGAAACCAAAAGGTTAGCATACCGAAAGGGAAACTATGAGGAGATAAGAAAATGCCTAGCAGATATAGCATGGGAAACAGAGCTCAGGGAAAAGATGGCCCAAGATATGATGGAATACATCACGCAAAAATGCAAGGATGCAGCAAACAAGTTTGTCCCAGTCCAAAAGGAAAACAGTGAAATGAAGATGAGAAACCCATGGTTTAATCAGAGATGTAGGCTAGCTAAGCAGCAAAGTAAAAGGGCATGGAGAAACTATAGGAATAACAGGACACTGGAGAGCAGAGAAAGATACCAGAATGCCAGGAATGAATATGTTAGGATGAGAAGAGAGGCAGAAAGACAATACGAAAATGACATCGCAAGCAAGGCAAAGACTCAGCCTAAATTGCTGCATAGCCACATCAGGAGAAAAACAACAGAAAGGAACAGGTTATGAAATTAAGGTTAGGGGCAGAAGGATTCACTACAAACGACAAGGAAGTGTGTGAGGAACTGAATAAGAAATTCCAAGAGGTCTTCACCATAGAGCAAGGAGAAATCCCAGAGATAAGAGAGGGAATAGCTAACCAGGAACCACTGGAAGAGTTTGAGATTACCAGCGGGGAAGTAAGGAAGTGTTTACTAGAATTGGATGTGACAAAGGCTATAGGCCCAGATGGAATCTCCCCTTGGATACTAAAGGAAGGAGCAGAAGAACTGTGCCTACCACTCTCCATGGTGTATAACAAATCACTGGCAACAGGGGAACTGCCAGAAATTTGGAAAGCAGCTAACGTAGTCCCGATATACAAGAAAGGGGATAGACAGGAGGCACTGAATTACAGACCAGTGTCCCTAACCTGCATACCATGCAAGATGATGGAGAATATTGTGCGAAGAAAGCTTGTGGAGCACCTGGAGTGAAAGAACTTTGTAACACAGCATCAACATGGATTCAGGGATGGCAGGTCCTGCCTCACAGGGTTACTTGAATTCTACGACCAGGCAACAAAAATAAGGCAAGAAAGAGAAGGCAGGGCAGACTGCATATTTTTGGATTGTCAGAAAGCCTTTGACACAGTGCCACACAAGAGGCTAGTGAAAAAACTGGAGATGCAGGCTGGAGTGAAAGGGAAGGTACTCCATTGGATAAAGGAGTACCTAAGTAACAGGAGACAACGAGTCAGTGTGAGTGGTGAGGTCTCAGATTGGCGAGATGTTACGAGTGGAGTACCGCAGGGGTCAGTCCTTGGACCTATACTGTTTCTGATATATGTAAATGATCTCCCAGAGGGTATTGACTCGTTTCTCTCAATGTTTGCCGATGATGCAAAAATTATGAGGAGGATTGAAACAGAGGATGATAGTAGGAGGCTACAAGATGACCTAGACAGACTGAGTGAATGGTCCAACATATGGCTGTTGAAGTTCAACCCGAGTAAATGAAAAGTAATAAAACTAAGCAGTGGAAACAGGAGGCCAGACACAGGATACAGAATAGAAGATGAAATACTTAATGAAACGGACAGAGAGAAAGATCTAGGAGTTGATATCACACCAAACCTGTCTCCTGAAGCCCACATAAAAAGAATAACGTCTGTGGCATATACGAGGCTGGCTAACATCAGAACAGCGTTCAGGAACCTGTGTAAGAAATCATTCATAATTTTGTACACCACATATGTAAGACCAATCCTGGAGTATGCGGCCCCAGCATGGAGCCCGTACCTTGTCAACCACAAGACGAAGCTGGAAAAAGTTCAAAGGTATGCCATTAGACTAGACCCAGAACTAAGAGGCATGAGTTACGAGGAAAGGCTGCGGGAAATACACCTTACGACTCTGGAAGACAGAAGAGTAAGGGGAGACATGATCACAACCTACAAAATCTTCAGGGGAATCGACCGGGTAAACATGGATAAACTATTCAACACTGGTGGGACGCGAACAAGGGGACACAGGTGGAAACTGAGTACCCACATGAGCCACAGGGACGTTAGAAAGAACTTTTCAGTGTCAGAGTAGTTAACGGATGGAATGCTTTAGGCAGTGATGTGGTGGAGGCTGACTCCATACACAGTTTGAAATGTAGATATGATAGAGCCCAGTAGGCTCAGGAACCTGTACACCAGTTGATTGACAGTTGAGAGGCGGGACCAAAGAGCCAAAGCTCAACCCCCGCAAGCACAACTAGGTGAGTACACACACACACTCACACGCATAAAACTTCAAGAACAAGAGACCAGAGAAACAAGCTGAGGAAACTTCAAGAAGAAGAGACCATAGAAACAAGCTGAGGAAACTTCAAGAACAAGAGACCACAGAAACAAGCTGAGGAAACTTCAAGAACAAGAGACCACAGAAACAAGCTGAGGAAACTTCAAGAAGAAGAGACCATAGAAACAAGCTGAGGAAACTTCAAGAAGAAGAGACCATAGAAACAAGCTGAGGAAACTTCAAGAACAAGAGACCACAGAAACAAGCTGAGGAAACTTCAAGAACAAGAGACCACAGAAACAAGCTGAGGAAACTTCAAGAACAAGAGACCAGAGAAACAAGCTGAGGAAACTTCAAGAACAAGAGACCAGAGAAACAAGCTGAGGAAACTTCAAGAACAAGAGACCACAGAAACAAGCTGAGGAAACTTCAAGAACAAGAGACCAGAGAAACAAGCTGAGGAAACTTCAAGAACAAGAGACCATAGAAACAAGCTGAGGAAACTTCAAGAACAAGAGACCACAGAAACAAGCTGAGGAAACTTCAAGAACAAGAGACCACAGAAACAAGCTGAGGAAACTTCAAGAACAAGAGACCACAGAAACAAGCTGAGGAAACTTCAAGAACAAGAGACCACAGAAACAAGCTGAGGAAACTTCAAGAACAAGAGACCAGAGAAACAAGCTGAGGAAACTTCAAGAACAAGAGACCAGAGAAACAAGCTGAGGAAACTTCAAGAACAAGAGACCAGAGAAACAAGCTGAGGAAACTTCAAGAACAAGAGACCACAGAAACAAGCTGAGGAAACTTCAAGAACAAGAGACCAGAGAAACAAGCTGAGGAAACTTCAAGAACAAGAGACCAGAGAAACAAGCTGAGGAAACTTCAAGAACAAGAGACCAGAGAAACAAGCTGAGGAAACTTCAAGAACAAGAGACCACAGAAACAAGCTGAGGAAACTTCAAGAACAAGAGACCACAGAAACAAGCTGAGGAAACTTCAAGAACAAGAGACCACAGAAACAAGCTGAGGAAACTTCAAGAACAAGAGACCACAGAAACAAGCTGAGGAAACAAAACTGTGGGACAAAAATATACAAAAGTTGTCTGTAGGGAGGAGAGATACGAGGGTGGGAGGAGTGTTAGTGAGGTGTTGCTTACCTAAACTATCAGTAGTTACCAACTTGTGGCACATCACCAAGATGATAAGGACAACAGGATCGACACACCACAGTCCTGAAACACCAAACTAACACCTCTTGGGCCTCTAGTTGTGTTAGTGAACTTAGAACTCAATTTTTTAAGAAATCTATTTGAAAAAGGCCCCAGGGACCATCGGCCTCCGATGCTAAGGGGAAAGATCTGTACAACAGGCATTTTTAGCCGTTCTGACCACTACTGAGCTGTTGCAGTTTAAGTGTAGTTTGGGGCGGGTGTGGGTGCTGTGGTTGGCTGCCGGAGCATCCTGCTGCTGGACTCAAGCCTTCCATGGTGACGGTTGAATTGTGTTCACACGACGAGTGTGAGGCATTTGCATGGTTTTCGATGCAAATATGGAATAAATGAAAACTGGATCGATTTCAATCAAACTTTTTTGACGAGTTGTATATGAAAACAGTTTCATCTGATCCAAGTCTCAGCATCGTGGAATAAATAGAAAGGAAGAAAAAAATATTGAAGTAGGTGTCAAAATTATTCCAAAATGGTCAAAAATGATTATCAAACACAAGTGTCAACTGAAATCCTATCTATTACTCTCACCTATCACAATAACATATCTATTACTCTCACCTATCACAATAACATATCTATTACTCTCACCTATCACAATAACATATCTATTACTCTCACCTATCACAATAACATATCTATTACTCTCACCTATCACAATAACATATCTATTACTCTCACCTATCACAATAACATATCTATTACTCTCACCTATCACAATAACATATCTATTACTCTCACCTATCACAATAACATATCTATTACTCTCACCTATCACAATAACATATCTATTACTCTCACCTATCACAATAACATATCTATTACTCTCACCTATCACAATAACATATATCAAAAAATATTATAATTAGTTTTATTAGAAAAAATAATTAAGTTAAAAAAAAAAGATATATTTTTTTTTCATTTTTTATCAGACGATTTGCATGAAACTTATACACATGACTGCACGTAAGCCTATCTGTAAATGTGCCAATTTTGGAGAAAACTGGTTGATGTCAACCTCAGCCACAGATGGCAGCACCTTAGACTTTATTATTTTCTTATTTATTTCCAATATTTTTAAGTAACATAAAAATTCTTATAACACTTTCATTTTGTATTCAATTTACATGAAACTTACACCTTGTATGTAAAGTTTATGTCTCTAAAATCTGAAGGAAGCGTTTTTTTCCTAAATTCATTTATTGATTTTATAATAGCAATAAACATGACATATTTGCATAATTTTTTTGGGGAACTTTGACTATTTATATTAGGAAAACTAAAGATGCTTTGGAAAGTCCCAAACTTCAGATACTTTATTATATGCTAATGTGTCAGAAAAATGTCATAGAATGATTATATCTGAAAAGGTGAAAGGTGTAAAGTCCCTTGAAACTGTGTAATTCTCGTTGAAAACAAATTATATCTAGCTTTCTATTTAGGCTGCAGTACTGAAACTTGGAACAATTGCAGCCCTTTTCATATACAACTAGTCAAAAAATATTGGTTGACATTGAACAACTTTTCCAAAACCATTCAAATGCCCCCTAAGGAGTTCTGGTAGGATTTCATTTGCAAGATCATTATACGCAAGGCAGCTGAAAAAGAACGGAAATTTCCTGAAAAAAGAAATAGCCTCTCAAACAATCACACCAAGGTCATAATATCTAACGTGAAGATTAGCTTGTTTTTACTGCGAAACATCAAGAAGGAAGGTTGATCATTTTCTTATCAGTAACTTCCGAACCACTGAGGTTGATGTTGGTGTGGGATAGTGAACACCACAACACCCCACCGGGAGCCTATAGTGCCTACCAGCGTCACAATTATCACCATAATTAGCAACAGTTTCCTTGACACCCCCCAAGGCCACACACACACACGGAGAGAGCTGGTTTAGTGCAATCTTGTGATTTCTTACATGATAATGTTGCCTCAAAGACCTTCCCCGAGGGCCTGTACTACACCCCTGGTGGCCACCAGTGGTGTAGCAGTGTGGGTGTACTGCTGGAACACCTGCACTACACCCCTGGTATGACCAGTAGTGGTATGGCAGCGGCTAACCTACACCAGCCACTCCTCTAATTGGGGGTACCATCGACAAGCCGCCAGCTTCCTGTCCTCGTCGAGGTCACTAGTGTTAGGGACTGAGGTAAACACAGCGTGTGTGGGTTACCGATGCCACCCGCACTCTACTGACTGGTCGCGTTGTTACCTTATGCTCTCCAACGGTACAAATGCAACCTATTTGGAAAAGTAACAGCTCACAAGTGTCTACGTTTTCTATGCATAGGACTGGATAGGTTGGGTGGGATGCTTGGGTTAGTACGAGTGTGGTTATGTTAGGAGGGTTGATGTTGTTACTGAGGGACGTGTGAGGAGGACGGCCAGTGTGTGTACCAGACTCTGAGGGCGTCCTCTGGTCCCTGTCAGCGCCCTCTGGTCCCCGTCGGCGTCCTCTGGTCCCCGTCGGCGCCCTCTGGTCCCTGTCAGCGCCCTCTGGTCCCTGTCGGCGCCCTCTGGTCCCCGTCGGCGCCCTCTGGTCCCCGTCGGCGCCCTCTGGTCCCTGTCAGCGCCCTCTGGTCCCTGTCGGCGCCCTCTGGTCCCCGTCGGCGCCGTCTGGTCCCTGTCAGCGCCCTCTGGTCCCTGTCGGCGCCCTCTGGTCCCCGTCGGCGCCCTCTGGTCCCTGTCGGCGCCCTCTGGTCCCCGTCGGCGCCCTCTGGTCCCTGTCAGCGCCCTCTGGTCCCCGTCGGCGCCCTCTGGTCCCCGTCGGCGCCTTCTGGTCCCCGTCGGCGCCCTCTGGTCCCCGTCGGCGCCCTCTGGTCCCCTTCGGCGCCCTCTGGTCCCCGTCGGCGCCCTCTGGTCCCCTTCGGCGCCCTGTGGTCCCCGTCGGCGCCCTCTGGTCCCCTTCGGCGCCCTGTGGTCCCCGTCGGCGCCCTCTGGTCCCCGTCGGCGCCCTTTGGTCCCCGTCGGCGCCCACTGGTCCCCGTCGGCGCCCTCTGGTCCCCGTCGGCGCCCTCTGGTCCCCGTCGGCGCCCTCTGGTCCCCGTCGGCGCCCTCTGGTCCCCGTCGGCGCCCTCTGGTCCCCGTCGGCGCCCTTGGTCCCCGTCGGCGCCCACTGGTTCCCGTCGGCGCCCTCTGGTCCCCGTCGGCGCCCTCTGGTCCCCGTCGGCGCCCTCTGGTCCCCGTCGGCGCCCTCTGGTCCCCGTCGGCCCCCCAGGTGCGACACAACAGAACACGACATTTTCTCAGGGTGTTGGACGTTTACGTCGATCAGGCAAAGGCAGACGACAGCCCCTCTCCCCCCCCCCACACACACACAGCGTGTCACCGCTCACCATTGTGAGTGTCTCTCTCCCTAGTGCTGGTGTCCTCGTGCCCCGTGCTCTACTGAGCCTTGGTTGGTTGGTTGGTTTAGATTCAGCTACTAGAAACAAAAAGTTCCAAGTAACACGGGCTATGGTGCGCCCGTTGTGGATTTACCTGGCACAGGAGTGGGGCTGTAATTGTACTGAGCCTTTCTTGCGCCCGCCTCTCAACTGTCAATCAACTGGTGTGCAGATTCCTGAGCCTACTGGGCTCTGTCATATCTACGCTTAAAACTGTGTATAGAGTCAGCCTCCACCACATCACTTCCTAATGCATACCATTTGTCTACTACTCTGACACGGAAAAAATTCTTTCTACCGTCTCTATGGCTCATTTGGGTACTAATGTGATACTATAGTTGGGTAGTGTGGGAACTCGTGCTTGCTTGGGTGAGTGTGTGAGGGGGCAGCATGCTCGTCCATCTCTATACTGTGGACAGTTGTTGACAGCCTCCATAACCTTTGACAAACATTTCCAATATTACATGAAGAAACTCTATATATGATCACCACCTAACACACACACACGACACATTACTCTGTTTTCCCCTGACAGCTGATGTGATTGGCTATGAGGTAGGCTGTGATGTTGATGTATTAGTGCTGTGATGGTGATGTATTAGTGCAGTGATGGTGATGTATTAGTGCTGTGATGGTGATGTATTAGTGCTGTGATGGTGAAGTATTAGTGCTGTGATGGTGATGTATTAGTGCTGTGATGGTGAAGTATTAGTGCTGTGATGGTGATGTATTAGTGCTGTGATGGTGAAGTATTAGTGCTGTGATGGTGATGTATTAGTGCTGTGATGGTGAAGTATTAGTGCTGTGATGGTGATGTATTAGTGCTGTGATGGTGATGTATTAGTGCTGTGATGGTGATGTATTAGTGCTGTGATGGTGAAGTATTAGTGCTGTGATGGTGATGTATTAGTGCTGTGATGGTGAAGTATTAGTGCTGTGATGGTGAAGTATTAGTGCTGTGATGGTGAAGTATTAGTGCTGTGATGGTGATGTATTAGTGCTGTGATGGTGATGTATTAGTGCTGTGATGGTGATGTATTAGTGCTGTGATGGTGAAGTATTAGTGCTGTGATGGTGAAGTATTAGTGCTGTGATGGTGATGTGATGGTGAAGTATTAGTGCTGTGATGGTGATGTGATGGTGAAGTATTAGTGCTGTGATGGTGATGTGATGGTGAAGTATTAGTGCTGTGATGGTGAAGTATTAGTGCTGTGGTGGTGAAGTATTAGTGCTGTGATGGTGATGTATTAGTGCTGTGATGGTGAAGTATTAGTGCTGTGATGGTGAAGTATTAGTGCTGTGATGGTGATGTATTAGTGCTGTGATGGTGAAGTATTAGTGCTGTGATGGTGATGTATTAGTGCTGTGATGGTGAAGTATTAGTGCTGTGATGGTGAAGTATTAGTGCTGTGATGGTGATGTATTAGTGCTGTGATGGTGAAGTATTAGTGCTGTGATGGTGAAGTATTAGTGCTGTGATGGTGATGTATTAGTGCTGTGATGGTGATGTATTAGTGCTGTGATGGTGAAGTATTAGTGCTGTGATGGTGATGTATTAGTGCTGTGATGGTGAAGTATTAGTGCTGTGATAGTGATGTGGGACATTTGGGGCTTGACTCTATTTATTTAAATATTAATGTAATGAAAATCAATTACGAAGGACCACCCGCTTTTATAGTAAAGAGGGAAACTAAGAAAACATGATCATTAGAAAATTCCTAAATGAACCAGTAACTATGGATAAAATGCTAGAGAATATGATCACCTATATAATTAATGGGCTGTATAATTAACTGAATCAAAGCCTCAAACACCTACATTGGGGGGTTATTACTGGAACTCAATACGTCCAGGAACTAGTGTGGTTCGTTCACCAGTCCAATATGTAATAATCTAATCCTATGACCATTTATCGAATCATTATCTTTATCACCAATGAGAACATAGATTAAGAACATGAGAATTGATAATTATAATAAACACATGTCAATCCAAAGAAACAATGTTCTGCATGTAAAGGAATACAGATAATAGAATTCAAAGAATACGGAAAGAGTCTTAGCTTGAAGACGATTTCCAAGAAGTTAGTTACGACTCATCCTCTGATTCTCCTGGACTCGTCATGGAACACTGGGAGATGATTAACACGGGAAATGACAGCTCGGAGAATTCTTCACACACGCTGTAAATCAAATTATATTCAGTAGCAACAGATTAAGCTGCTGGACATCTATGTTCAAGAAATTTAGATTAAATAATGAAAGTAAATAATGACCTGTGGTTTTTTATTGTCGCTCTGCGTCACGACAAGCTACCTAGCTATAAACCCCCACCTAGATGATGCATCAAATAAGGATAAAGGTACTTAGCTAATATGGGCACTGTGTAAGTTAAGGCTTGCCGAAGTTTGCGTCCTAGGTTCAGGCTTCGTAATAACGAACACGTGGTGTCCAGCCTAGCCTAGATGCTGACGCGCTTCACTGGCTGGTCACGTTGAACTACACAGAACCAAATTTAACAGGTTCTGGCCGAATGTCAAATTAAATCTCTTGACAATTCAACTCGTTGTGTAAAGTGACACTGACACCAGCAAAGTGAATGTCTGCAAAGGTTCTTCACACCTCATAGTGGCGACTTTCTTCTGGAGCTCTTGATGGCGTCTACCCTGGTGGCTGGGGTAATGGCGTCTCCTCTCCCCGCTCCGCGTCCCGCGTTTGCTACACAAATTATTTATTACGGATATTATCATTTCTCGCAGTTGTGATTGAAATGCTTGGATAAGGACGGGTTTATTATTCAGAGGAGTTAAATATTATTATTTGCCCGTTTTACGATGGGAAACGAGCAATGGAGATGAATTAAAGTCTCTCCAGGGCATTCACACATGACGTTAAATTTATTACCAGATTACAGTTATAACTATAAACGCTCTATTTGGCTTTAGTTGGGGATCAGTTTATCTGTAATTAATTATCACACAGAACACCGTTTTTTTTTATAGAGAATCAAATTCAATTCTCCGACACACTGGATATAAATGTGTTTATTACAATGGAATCTGGCGCAATACTGGCGTCTGGTGTCGTAAGAATTCTAGCCTTATTGTACAGATGTAATCATTAGTACATGTGAACTCTACGTTTGGTTAATTTGAATCACTACAATGATTAGTAGAATTAGTAATAATTAATGAGAATACAACAGTGTTGTATTTAGTGTTGGAAATTTCCAACATAACTCCGGGGGGAGGATTCTAGGGTCGCAGTGTAATGTGGAGTACTGACACCTATCCCGAAGTTGGTATTAATATTAGTATATTAGTATGTTAGTACACACATAACGAATGTCCCGTATTTGTCAGGTTAAATGGAACATGTTATTATGAATTACTTATAGCCTATACAACAATTAAGAATTTAAATCACACAATTCAAATAACTGAGAATCTACTGTGATGAGAATGTCTTGGGTCATAGTGACTTGTAATGGTTTGTTACTTGACACCACACCACAATATCATCATGGTTGCTTAAATTGGGTGTAAAGTTATTTGCTTTTAGTTAAGAACTATAATAGACTTGTAGTTTCCCTTAGTGGAAACATGTATTAAATATTGAAACATTAAATGATTAAGTTATCGGTAATCAGGAACCTTCTAAAGCTCACAATAAACTCAACAACTAGGGTCGCAGTGACATGTAATGGTGTATTACGTAGCTGCTGAATCATAGGCAAACTCAGAATAAGTTCCTAAGAACTGATAACACTATTGTATAATTATACAGTAAAGTATTATTAGTCATTTAAGATCAAGGAGACTATGACACTACAGTAAGGTCGCTGTGACTTGTAACTATTGAGTTACTAGACAATAACATCACGCAGCATCATGATCACCCCAAATTCAAATGAGGAAATTGAATTTAATGTGCAATGCCGTGCAGTAGTCATTCTGACTGATGGTACAACTAATTTGCTAACTAGCTAAGATAGTGGAAAATTAGAGAACTGAAAAAGTTTATTCATTAAAATCAAGGAAAATTCTGAGTCGACAGTGAGATTAGCAGCCTAGTCATTCTGACTTATGAGCTAATTAAATGGCAGCTCATAGGCTTGACACTGTAAACTTGTTAATACGAAATCACCTTTACATGAAATTGAGTTTATTAAATCAGTCTCTGTAAGTATAGTCAACTGCAATTAATGGTGAGTACAGATTAGGCTAGTATTTAGTTGACACTACTAAAGTCCCTAAACCTACCTAAATAAATGGTTTAAATTTCTAACCTACCTAAGTAAGGGACTAAGCTAACTGTGAGCAAAATGTACTCAAATTAACATTGGGAGCTATATTGAGCTCATTAAGCATGTAATAAGGTGAGTTATAGTAAACTCGTCAACAGTGTTGACAGGGTGAGCTACAGTGAGCTCGTTAACATGGGGAGCTATATTGAGCTCGGTAAGCATGTTAACAAGGTGAGTTATAGTAAACTCGTCAACAGTGTTGACAGGGTGAGCTGCAGTGAGCTCGTTAACAGAGTTAACAGGATGAGTTATATTGAACTCGTCAACAGTGTTGACAGGGTGAGCTGCAGTGAGCTCGTTAACAGTGTTAACAGGGTGAGTTATATTGAACTCGTCAACAGTGTTGACAGGGTGAGCTACAGTGAGCTCGTTAACAGAGTTAACAGGGTGAGTTATATTGAACTCGTCAACAGTGTTGACAGGGTGAGCTACAGTGAGCTCGTTAACAGTGTTAACAGGGTGAGTTATATTGAACTCGTCAACAGTGTTGACAGAGTGAGCTGCAGTGAGCTCGTTAACAGTGTTAACAGGGTGAGCTACAGTGAGCTCGAATTAACGAGGTGGAGTATTGCATCATTCAATTATCATGGCGAGCAGTGCTCGTGGCATGGGGAACATTAAAGCGTTCAATTGTCATGGCGAGCAATATTGAGCTCGTATGCGCATGGGGAACAATAAGCACTCAATTATTACGTTAATTCTAAGGTGAGCTATATTAAGTTCATGAAGCATGTTAATTAACAATGCTAATGTTTAACGATAATGCATTAAACAAAGAGAAACCTAAGATTGCTGGAAATTAAATTACTGCTACGATTAATCCTATTCAAGATAATTTGTAACATTTTCCCAACCTAAACGTTTCACGGGTTATTAGTTCTCTGTAAATTCACTTACGTATTGGTAAGTTTGCAAGCTTGTTCGTGTTGCGCTCCTACACTAATTAAGCAGAAACGAAAGAAAAAACAACTCAAACAAATTGATGCAAGTATCTATCACTAACTCTTAGTGCAGAAAACATGGTATTAAGAAGGTTTTCTTAGCAAACCTTTAAGCGCAAGTATAGTGGACCAGTGGTCCTAGCGAATTTATAATTACAGAAGTTGCTTGATGACTTCATAGTATTACTAAATTCAGGAAATGCCAGTGGCATTGAGTGCTAGATTCTCTAGCCTAACATTATTAATTACCTAGGGAGTACTAGATTCTCTAGCCCAACATTACAATTTACCTAGGAAGACTGAGTGTGGTCAATTACTACTTGTCGAGAATAATTCTAGGTCTGCAGTGAATTCAATGGCTTGGTCGCTGTGACTTGTACTTGTTTGAGTACGGACCATTGGTTTTCACTGAGAGCTATGAAACATCTCGGCGAGTATCAATTGCACTACATTCAATCTGAGTTTATTACTCAGCTGTGTTTCTCCTTTTAGCTTGCTGCTGGAGAATTGATTTACTGCTGACTAATTTATTATTGTTGGCAGGCTTAGGCTTGTTCACATTCAGAACTTTACCAGTAAGTAAGTAGCCACCTGCAGATTGGAGCATATTCATGCCCAATCGTTTAACATGTCCAGTTATGAACTGGTAATAGTAGTCTGCTCCTACTAGTACATCTACATTGTTAAGGCGGTCAGACGTTAACTTGTTGTCAGCCAAATTAATTTCACGTTCCTGCAGGAAGTGGGCTGTGTACCCCAGACCCTTAATATTTAAGTCTAAAGGTATTTGATCTACAACAATGGCTTGGACAGCCTTGGCATGACTACCTAGTCGTACAAGCGGTTGAACTACTGAGTATTCATGGGTTCCTCGATTTATCATGAACCCTGACAAGTTTAATTTTACCTGTCCTATTGGTTGTAAATTAAGTGCCTCTGCTGCCCTTTGAGTAATGAAAGTTCTCTGGGAACCTTGATCAAATAGTCCACGTGTGGTGATCTTGGCTCCTCTGTTCTTCACTTGAAGTTGGGCAGTAGGCAAAGCAGCATCCACTTGAGATGCTTGTGAAGTTACGCTGTACACATCTCGCACCTTGCAGCACTGTACTGGTGTAGATTCTCTACCTCCTATTCTAGGATTGACATAATTTGTCCTAACTAATTTGCACAGTGCAGCATGATGCTTGCCCCTTCTACACCTATTGCAGGTGTTCAGTGGGGTTTCACAGCTATTAACATTATGTGATTTGAGACACCTAGTACATTTGTGTAACTGTTTGAGTCGTCTGACTCTTGTGTCTCTATTAGGATAATTGGTACATTTGTACAGAGAATGTTTTTGATTGCAAAACAAGCACATTCCCCATCCTGCAGCTCGTTTAGGAGTTACCGGTTTAGGTAAAACAGTAACTGTAGGTTGTGATGGTTTTGCTGCTTGCATTTGCTTGTTATTTATTCTCTTGTGAGTACTTGGTGTACTCTGGGGAACCATTAATAGGCTCTTGGGAGTGCTCTTTGGACTATTAGGTCTCTTAGGAGCACCTGTGGGGCTTTTAGGCCTCACTGGGAACATTGAGAAGAGCTGTCTGAAATTTGATCAGACTCTGTAAACAAATCATCACGTGAAGTTGTATTAGATGAGAGGTTAGAAAATGAAGGTTGAACTTCAGTTGTGGATCCTGTGTAGTGATCAGTATTGATTAGAGGATTCTCCTCATCTTGAGGTAGCTCAAGTATTTCATCTGAGCTGAGTGTTGGCTCGGGTGTAGGTCTATTAATGATCTGTTCCATCCACTCGGGAATATCTTGTCTCGCAAGCACCTCCTTATATCGGTCTAACCTGGTTTGAACGTTATGTTCATAGTTATCAAGATCAGATTCTGTCAGACGTAAGTGGTCTGAGACAGTATGACCGACCTGGAGTAAATTCCTGTGAGACTCGATTACAGTCTTTATATAACCATATTTTTGGTTAGCGTTCCTTATGGAACTTGCTAGTCTGTAGACGTCACCTGGGTCAGTTTCTACACAGTGATGACATCTGATAAGCAGTTCTCCTAGGCGAATTTGAAGAGTTCTCAAGAATCTTGCATTCCTTTCTAGAGGATTCATTCTTGTGGTAAATTGAGCCTGATAGGGCTTATATAACTACTTGTATAGCTATGGTGTCTGCTCCTTGATGTAGAGCAGGTATAATTATTGACAGCCTGATATTTCTTGAGGCTGGTTGTAATTTACCTCATTTAGAGGTTAGCTACCTACCTAATAATAAGTAACTAAGATTTGAGTGGTACCTTGGTCTCACTACAGGTGTTCCTCAGCTTAGCTCTTCAAAATCAGCTTCGGATGGGTAGTGGACTTACAGTAACACTCAAAGACACACATAGAAATATGCAATAAATATAATTACACAATAAATGGTTAATCCCACCCTTGATAGGGTCAGCACAAAAATGAATAATATATATGTCACTAACTAGCTCAAGCCTAGTCGTGAGAATTTCTACTTAATAAACTACAACTTATTTAGTCTATGCTTGTGCCAAATTCAACACAATCACAGCCTAAATTGCTACCTAATAAAGGTTGGCAAAGATTATATTGTGGTGCAATAATGTGCAAATAATTGTGCTGTATTTTTGTTTTTTTTTGATTTTATATAATATACACTTGTATAATTATGTGTATAAGAAATTAAATGAACACAAGAGAATTAATTGTGTTTGGCAAGTATTCTACTGCCGTAAATATTATCTAACTCCTGAATGTACTCCTAATGGTGGAATAAAAAGTTATCAGGGTTAGTAATGATTAACTAGTATGAGATCAGTAATTTATATTAGTATACTGGATCCCTAAATGTTAATGATCCACTGACTTGAGTGAATCAGTAACTATAACATGGATTCAGGCTATAATGGACAGTCTGCTGACAGTCATATATTGAAAGATTGGTATAGCCTAAATGGTTAACACATAATTGGTGTTAGTGATTAATATAAAGTTATGAGCTGTTGCTCTTGGTGACCTAAAGATTCTTACTTCAGTATGAAGTGTAGGCCTAAGTGTTGTGGGCAATAAACTGCGTCCCACGAGTGCTACCTTATACATACGGTACAAGTAGCAATGAATTGGTGTGACCTAGACTAACCTATGTGTTACGTTGTTAGTAGACACAATTAATTAAAAGGGTTAGTCTTGATTACATCACACAAGGATTAGTTATTACTAATTAGTATTTATAATTATAATTTATGTTTATCCGGTTCGATAAGGACCATAATGTGGGACATTTGGGGCTTGACTCTATTTATTTAAATATTAATGTAATGAAAATCAATTACGAAGGACCACCCGCTTTTATAATAAAGAGGGAAACTAAGAAAACATGATCATTAGAAAATTCCTAAATGAACCAGTAACTATGGATAAAATGCTAGAGAATATGATCACCTATATAATTAATGGGCTGTATAATTAACTGAATCAAAGCCTCAAACACCTACATTGGGGGGTTATTACTGGAACTCAATACGTCCAGGAACTAGTGTGGTTCGTTCACCAGTCCAATATGTAATAATCTAATCCTATGACCATTTATCGAATCATTATCTTTATCACCAATGAGAACATAGATTAAGAACATGAGAATTGATAATTATAATAAACACATGTCAATCCAAAGAAACAATGTTCTGCATGTAAAGGAATACAGATAATAGAATTCAAAGAATACGGAAAGAGTCTTAGCTTGAAGACGATTTCCAAGAAGTTAGTTACGACTCATCCTCTGATTCTCCTGGACTCGTCATGGAACACTGGGAGATGATTAACACGGGAAATGACAGCTCGGAGAATTCTTCACACACGCTGTAAATCAAATTATATTCAGTAGCAACAGATTAAGCTGCTGGACATCTATGTTCAAGAAATTTAGATTAAATAATGAAAGTAAATAATGACCTGTGGTTTTTTATTGTCGCTCTGCGTCACGACAAGCTACCTAGCTATAAACCCCCACCTAGATGATGCATCAAATAAGGATAAAGGTACTTAGCTAATATGGGCACTGTGTAAGTTAAGGCTTGCCGAAGTTTGCGTCCTAGGTTCAGGCTTCGTAATAACGAACACGTGGTGTCCAGCCTAGCCTAGATGCTGACGCGCTTCACTGGCCGGTCACGTTGAACTACACAGAACCAAATTTAACAGGTTCTGGCCGAATGTCAAATTAAATCTCTTGACAATTCAACTCGTTGTGTAAAGTGACACTGACACCAGCAAAGTGAATGTCTGCACAGGTTCTTCACACCTCACAGTGGCGACTTTCTTCTGGAGCTCTTGATGGCGTCTACCCTGGTGACGGGTAATGGCGTCTCCTCTCCCCGCTCCGCGTCCCGCGTTTGCTACACAAATTATTTATTACGGATATTATCATTTCTCGCAGTTGTGATTGAAATGCTCGGATATGGATGGGTTTATTATTCAGAGGAGTTAAATATTATTATTTGCCCGTTTTACGATGGGAAACGAGCAATGGAGATGAATTAAAGTCTCTCCTGGGCATTCACACATGACGTTAAATTTATTACCAGATAACAGTTATAACTATAAACGCTCTATTTGGCTTTAGTTGGGGATCAGTTTATCTGTAATTAATTATCACACAGAACACAGTTTTTTTATAGAGAACCAAATTCAATTCTCCGACACACTGGATATAAATGTGTTTATTACAATGGAATCTGACGCAATACTGGCGTCTGGTGTCGTAAGAATTCTAGCCTTATTGTACAGATGTAATCATTAGTACATGTGAACTCTACGTTTGGTTAATTTGAATCACTACAATGATTAGTAGAATTAGTAATAATTAATGAGAATACAACAGTGTTGTATTTAGTGTTGGAAATTTCCAACAGGTGATGTATTAGTGCTGTGATGGTGAAGTATTAGTGCTGTGATGGTGATGTATTAGTGCTGTGATGGTGATGTATTAGTGCTGTGATGGTGATGTATTAGTGCTGTGATGGTGAAGTATTAGTGGCTGTGATGGTGAAGTATTAGTGCTGTGATGGTGAAGTATTAGTGCTGTGATGGTGATGTATTAGTGCTGTGATGGTGATGTATTAGTGGTTGTGATGGTGATGTATTAGTGCTGTGATGGTGATGTATTAGTGCTGTGATGGTGATGTATTAGTGCTGTGATGGTGATGTATTAGTGCTGTGATGGTGATGTATTAGTGGTTGTGATGGTGATGTATGAGTGCTGTGATGGTGATGTATTAGTGCTGTGATGGTGATGTATTAGTGCTGTGATGGTGATGTATTAGTGCTGTGATGGTGATGTATTAGTGCCTGTGATGGTGAAGTATTAGTGCTGTGATGGTGAAGTATTAGTGCTGTGATGGTGAAGTATTAGTGGTTGTGATGGTGAAGTATTAGTGCTGTGATGGTGAAGTATTAGTGCTGTGATGGTGAAGTATTAGTGGTTGTGATGGTGAAGTATTAGTGCTGTGATGGTGATGTATTAGTGCTGTGATGGTGAAGTATTAGTGCTGTGATGGTGAAGTATTAGTGCTGTGATGGTGATGTATTAGTGCTGTGATGGTGAAGTATTAGTGCTGTGATGGTGAAGTATTAGTGCTGTGATGGTGAAGTATTAGTGCTGTGATGGTGAAGTATTAGTGCTGTGATGGTGAAGTATTAGTGCTGTGATGGTGATGTATTAGTGCTGTGATGGTGAAGTATTAGTGCTGTGATGGTGAAGTATTAGTGCTGTGATGGTGATGTATTAGTGCTGTGATGGTGAAGTATTAGTGCTGTGATGGTGAAGTATTAGTGCTGTGATGGTGATGTATTAGTGCTGTGATGGTGAAGTATTAGTGCTGTGATGGTGAAGTATTAGTGCTGTGATGGTGAAGTATTAGTGCTGTGATGGTGAAGTATTAGTGCTGTGATGGTGAAGTATTAGTGCTGTGATGGTGATGTATTAGTGCTGTGATGGTGAAGTATTAGTGCTGTGATGGTGAAGTATTAGTGCTGTGATGGTGATGTATTAGTGCTGTGATGGTGAAGTATTAGTGCTGTGATGGTGAAGTATTATTGCTGTGATGGTGAAGTATTATTGCTGTGATGGTGAAGTATTAGTGCTGTGATGGTGAAGTATTAGTGCTGTGATGGTGAAGTATTAGTGCTGTGATGGTGATGTAATAGTGCTGTGATGGTGAAGTATTAGTGCTGTGATGGTGAAGTATTAGTGCTGTGATGGTGATGTATTAGTGCTGTGATGGTGAAGTATTAGTGCTGTGATGGTGAAGTATTAGTGCTGTGATGGTGAAGTATTAGTGCTGTGATGGTGAAGTATTAGTGCTTGTGATGGTGAAGTATTAGTGATGTGATGGTGATGTATTAGTGCTGTGATGGTGATGTATTAGTGCTGTGATGGTGATGTATTAGTGCTGTGATGGTGAAGTATTAGTGCTGTGATGGTGATGTATTAGTGCTGTGATGTTGATGTATTAGTGCTGTGATGGTGATTATTAGTGCTGTGATGGTGAAGTATTAGTGGTGTGATGGTGAAGTATTAGTGGTGTGATGGTGAAGTATTAGTGCTGTGATGGTGATGTATTAGTGCTGTGATGGTGAAGTATTAGTGGTGTGATGGTGAAGTATTAGTGCTGTGATGGTGATGTATTAGTGCTGTGATGGTGAAGTATTAGTGCTGTGATGGTGAAGTATTAGTGGTGTGATGGTGATGTATTAGTGCTGTGATGGTGAAGTATTAGTGCTGTGATGGTGAAGTATTAGTGCTATGATGGTGAAGTATTAGTGGTGTGATGGTGATGTATTAGTGCTGTGATGGTGAAGTATTAGTGCTGTGATGGTGAAGTATTAGTGCTGTGATGGTGAAGTATTAGTGGTGTGATGGTGATGTATTAGTGCTGTGATGGTGAAGTATTAGTGGTTGTGATGGTGAAGTATTAGTGCTGTGATGGTGATGTATTAGTGCTGTGATGGTGAAGTATTAGTGCTGTGATGGTGATGTATTAGTGCTATGATGGTGAAGTATTAGTGCTGTGATGGTGAAGTATTGTGGTGTGATGGTGATGTATTAGTGCTGTGGTGGTGAAGTATTAGTGCGTGTGATGGTGAAGTATTAGTGCTGTGATGGTGATGTATTAGTGCTGTGATGGTGAAGTATTAGTGCTGTGATGGTGATGTATTAGTGCTGTGATGGTGAAAGTATTAGTGCTGTGATGGTGATGTATTAGTGCTGTGATGGTGATGTATTAGTGCTGTGATGGTGAAGTATTAGTGCTGTGATGGTGAAGCATTAGTGCTGTGATGGTGATGTATTAGTGCTGTGATGGTGATTATTAGTGCTGTGATGGTGAAGTAGTAGTGGCTGTGATGGTGAAGTATTAGTGGTGTGATGGTGATGTATTAGTGCTGTGATGGTGAAGTATTAGTGCTGTGATGGTGAAGTATTAGTGCTGTGATGGTGATGTATTAGTGGTTGTGATGGTGAAGTATGAGTGCTGGATGGATATAGTGCGTGATGGTATGTAGTGCTGTGATGGTGATGTATTAGTGCTGTGATGGTGATGTATTAGTGCTGTGATGGTGATGTATTAGTGCTGTGATGGTGATTATTAGTGCTGTGATGGTGAAGTATTAGTGGTGTGATGGTGAAGTATTAGTGGCTGTGATGGTGAAGTATTAGTGCTGTGATGGTGATGTATTAGTGCTGTGATGGTGAAGTATTAGTGGTGTGATGGTGAAGTATTAGTGCTGTGATGGTGATGTATTAGTGCTGTGATGGTGAAGTATTAGTGCTGTGATGGTGAAGTATTAGTGGTGTGATGGTGATGTATTAGTGCTGTGATGGTGAAGTATTAGTGCTGTGATGGTGAAGTATTAGTGCTGTGATGGTGAAGTATTAGTGGTGTGATGGTGATGTATTAGTGCTGTGATGGTGAAGTATTAGTGCTGTGATGGTGAAGTATTAGTGCTGTGATGGTGAAGTATTAGTGGTGTGATGGTGATGTATTAGTGCTGTGATGGTGAAGTATTAGTGGTTGTGATGGTAAAGTATTAGTGCTGTGATGGTGATGTATTAGTGCTGTGATGGTGAAGTATTAGTGCTGTGATGGTGATGTATTAGTGCTGTGATGGTGAAGTATTAGTGCTGTGATGGTGATGTATTAGTGCTGTGATGGTGAAGTATTAGTGCTGTGATGGTGAAGTATTAGTGGTGTGATGGTGATGTATTAGTGCTGTGATGGTGAAGTATTAGTGCTGTGATGGTGAAGTATTAGTGCTATGATGGTGAAGTATTAGTGGTGTGATAGTGATGTATTAGTGCTGTGATGGTGAAGTATTAGTGCTGTGATGGTGAAGTATTAGTGCTGTGATGGTGAAGTATTAGTGGTGTGATGGTGATGTATTAGTGCTGTGATGGTGAAGTATTAGTGGTTGTGATGGTGAAGTATTAGTGCTGTGATGGTGATGTATTAGTGCTGTGATGGTGAAGTATTAGTGCTGTGATGGTGAAGTATTAGTGCTATGATGGTGAAGTATTAGTGCTGTGATGGTGAAGTATTGGTGGTGTGATGGTGATGTATTAGTGCTGTGGTGGTGAAGTATTAGTGGTTGTGATGGTGAAGTATTAGTGCTGTGATGGTGATGTATTAGTGCTGTGATGGTGAAGTATTAGTGCTGTGATGGTGATGTATTAGTGCTGTGATGGTGAAGTATTAGTGCTGTGATGGTGATGTATTAGTGCTGTGATGGTGATGTATTAGTGCTGTGATGGTGAAGTATTAGTGCTGTGATGGTGATGCATTAGTGCTGTGATGGTGATGTATTAGTGCTGTGATGGTGATTATTAGTGCTGTGATGGTGAAGTATTAGTGGTGTGATGGTGAAGTATTAGTGGTGTGATGGTGATGTATTAGTGCTGTGATGGTGAAGTATTAGTGCTGTGATGGTGAAGTATTAGTGCTGTGATGGTGATGTATTAGTGGTTGTGATGGTGATGTATGAGTGCTGTGATCGTGATGTATTAGTGCTGTGATGGTGATGTATTAGTGCTGTGATGGTGATGTATTAGTGCTGTGATGGTGATGTATTAGTGCTGTGATGGTGATGTATTAGTGCTGTGATGGTGATGTATTAGTGCCTGTGATGGTGAAGTATTAGTGCTGTGATGGTGAAGTATTAGTGCTGTGATGGTGAAGTATTAGTGGTTGTGATGGTGAAGTATTAGTGCTGTGATGGTGAAGTATTAGTGCTGTGATGGTGAAGTATTAGTGCTGTGATGGTGATGTATTAGTGGTTGTGATGGTGATGTATGAGTGCTGTGATCGTGATGTATTAGTGCTGTGATGGTGATGTATTAGTGCTGTGATGGTGATGTATTAGTGGTGTGATGGTGATGTATTAGTGCTGTGATGGTGAAGTATTAGTGCTGTGATGGTGAAGTATTAGTGCTGTGATGGTGATGTATTAGTGGTTGTGATGGTGATGTATGAGTGCTGTGATCGTGATGTATTAGTGCTGTGATCGTGATGTATTAGTGCTGTGATGGTGATGTATTAGTGCTGTGATGGTGATGTATTAGTGGTGTGATGGTGATGTATTAGTGCTGTGATGGTGAAGTATTAGTGCTGTGATGGTGAAGTATTAGTGCTGTGATGGTGATGTATTAGTGGTTGTGATGGTGATGTATGAGTGCTGTGATCGTGATGTATTAGTGCTGTGATGGTGATGTATTAGTGCTGTGATGGTGATGTATTAGTGCTGTGATGGTGATGTATTAGTGCTGTGATGGTGATGTATTAGTGCTGTGATGGTGATGTATTAGTGCCTGTGATGGTGAAGTATTAGTGCTGTGATGGTGAAGTATTAGTGCTGTGATGGTGAAGTATTAGTGGTTGTGATGGTGAAGTATTAGTGCTGTGATGGTGAAGTATTAGTGCTGTGATGGTGAAGTATTAGTGGTTGTGATGGTGAAGTATTAGTGCTGTGATGGTGAAGTATTAGTGCTGTGATGGTGAAGTATTAGTGCTGTGATGGTGAAGTATTAGTGGTGTGATGGTGAAGTATTAGTGCTGTGATGGTGAAGTATTAGTGCTGTGATGGTGAAGTATTAGTGGTTGTGATGGTGAAGTATTAGTGCTGTGATGGTGAAGTATTAGTGCTGTGATGGTGAAGTATTAGTGGTTGTGATGGTAAAGTATTAGTGGTGTGATGGTGAAGTATTAGTGGTGTGATTGTGAAGTATTAGTGCTGTGATGGTGATGTATTAGTGCTGTGATGGTGAAGTATTAGTGCTGTGATGGTGAAGTATTAGTGCTGTGATGGTGATGTATTAGTGCTGTGATGGTGAAGTATTAGTGCTGTGATGGTGAAGTATTAGTGGTGTGATGGTGATGTATTAGTGCTGTGATGGTGAAGTATTAGTGCTGTGATGGTGAAGTATTAGTGCTGTGATGGTGAAGTATTAGTGGTGTGATGGTGATGTATTAGTGCTGTGATGGTGAAGTATTAGTGCTGTGATGGTGAAGTATTAGTGCTGTGATGGTGAAGTATTAGTTGTGTGATGGTGATGTATTAGTGCTGTGATGGTGAAGTATTAGTGGTTGTGATGGTGAAGTATTAGTGCTGTGATGGTGATGTATTAGTGCTGTGATGGTGAAGTATTAGTGCTGTGATGGTGATGTATTAGTGCTGTGATGGTGAAGTATTAGTGGTGTGATGGTGATGTATTAGTGCTGTGATGGTGATGTATTAGTGCTGTGATGGTGAAGTATTAGTGCTGTGATGGTGATGTATTAGTGCTGTGATGGTGATGTATTAGTGCTGTGATGGTGATTATTAGTGCTGTGATGGTGATGTATTAGTGCTGTGATGGTGAAGTATTAGTGCTGTGATGGTGAAGTATTAGTGCTGTGATGGTGATGTATTAGTGGTTGTGATGGTGATGTATGAGTGCTGTGATGGTGATGTATTAGTGCTGTGATGGTGATGTATTAGTGCTGTGATGGTGATGTATTAGAGCTGTGATGGTGATGTATTAGTGCTGTGATGGTGATGTATTAGTGCTGTGATGGTGATGTATTAGTGGTTGTGATGGTGATGTATGAGTGCTGTGATGGTGATGTATTAGTGCTGTGATGGTGATGTATTAGTGCCTGTGATGGTGAAGTATTAGTGCTGTGATGGTGAAGTATTAGTGCTGTGATGGTGAAGTATTAGTGGTTGTGATGGTGAAGTATTAGTGCTGTGATGGTGAAGTATTAGTGCTGTGATGGTGAAGTATTAGTGGTGTGATGGTGAAGTATTAGTGCTGTGATGGTGAAGTATTAGTGCTGTGATGGTGATGTATTAGTGCTTGTGATGGTGAAGTATTAGTGCTGTGATGGTGAAGTATTAGTGCTGTGATGGTGAAGTATTAGTGGTTGTGATGGTGAAGTATTAGTGCTGTGATGGTGAAGTATTAGTGCTGTGATGGTGAAGTATTAGTGCTGTGATGGTGATGTATTAGTGCTGTGATGGTGAAGTATTAGTGCTGTGATGGTGAAGTATTAGTGCTGTGATGGTGATGTATTAGTGCTGTGATGGTGAAGTATTAGTGCTGTGATGGTGAAGTATTAGTGGTGTGATGGTGATGTATTAGTGCTGTGATGGTGAAGTATTAGTGCTGTGATGGTGAAGTATTAGTGCTGTGATGGTGAAGTATTAGTGGTGTGATGGTGATGTATTAGTGCTGTGATGGTGAAGTATTAGTGCTGTGATGGTGAAGTATTAGTGCTGTGATGGTGAAGTATTAGTTGCTGTGATGGTGAATGTATTAGTGCTGTGATGGTGAAGTATTAGTGGTTGTGATGGTGAAGTATTAGTGCTGTGATGGTGATGTATTAGTGCTGTGATGGTGAAGTATTAGTGCTGTGATGGTGATGTATTAGTGCTGTGATGGTGAAGTATTAGTGCTGTGATGGTGAATGTATTAGTGCTGTGATGGTGATGTATTAGTGCTGTGATGGTGAAGTATTAGTGCTGTGATGGTGATGTATTAGTGCTGTGATGGTGATGTATTAGTGCTGTGATGGTGATTATTAGTGCTGTGATGGTGATGTATTAGTGCTGTGATGGTGAAGTATTAGTGCTGTGATGGTGAAGTATTAGTGCTGTGATGGTGAATGTATTAGTGGTTGTGATGGTGATGTATGAGTGCTGTGATGGTGATGTATTAGTGCTGTGATGGTGATGTATTAGTGCTGTGATGGTGATGTATTAGTAGCTGTGATGGTGATGTATTAGTGCTGTGATGGTGATGTATTAGTGCTGTGATGGTGATGTATTAGTGGTTGTGATGGTGATGTATGAGTGCTGTGATGGTGATGTATTAGTGCTGTGATGGTGATGTATTAGTGCCTGTGATGGTGAAGTATTAGTGCTGTGATGGTGAAGTATTAGTGCTGTGATGGTGAAGTATTAGTGCTGTGATGGTGAAGTATTAGTGCTGTGATGGTGAAGTATTAGTGCTGTGATGGTGAAGTATTAGTGGTTGTGATGGTGAAGTATTAGTGCTGTGATGGTGAAGTATTAGTGCTGTGATGGTGATGTATTAGTGCTGTGATGGTGAAGTATTAGTGGCTGTGATGGTGAAGTATTAGTGCTGTGATGGTGAAGTATTAGTGCTGTGATGGTGAAGTATTAGTGCTGTGATGGTGAAGTATTAGTGCTGTGATGGTGAAGTATTAGTGCTGTGATGGTGAAGTATTAGTGGGTTGTGATGGTGAAGTATTAGTGCTGTGATGGTGAAGTATTAGTGCTGTGATGGTGATGTATTAGTGCTGTGATGGTGATGTATTAGTGCTGTGATGGTGAAGTATTAGTGCTGTGATGGTGAAGTATTAGTGCTGTGATGGTGAAGTATTAGTGCTGTGATGGTAAAGTATTAGTGGTTGTGATGGTGAAGTATTAGTGGGTGTGATGGTGATGTATTAGTGCTGTGATGGTGATGTATTAGTGCTGTGATGGTGAAGTATTAGTGGTGTGATGGTGAAGTATTAGTGGTGTGATGGTGATGTATTAGTGCTGTGATGGTGAAGTATTAGTGCTGTGATGGTGAAGTATTAGTGGTTGTGATGGTGATGTAGTGCTGTGATGGTGATGTATTAGTGCTGTGATGGTGAAGTATTAGTGGTGTGATGGTGAAGTATTAGTGCTGTGATGGTGAAGTATTAGTGGTGTGATGGTGAAGTATTAGTGCTGTGATGGTGATGTATTAGTGGTGTGATGGTGAAGTATTAGTGCTGTGATGGTGAAGTATTAGTGCTGTGATGGTGAAGTATTAGTGGCTGTGATGGTGAAGTATTAGTGCTGTGATGGTGAAGTATTAGTGTTGTGATGGTGAAGTATTAGTGGTGTGATGGTGAAGTATTAGTGCTGTGATGGTGATGTATTAGTGCTGTGATGGTGAAGTATTAGTGGTGTGATGGTGATGTATTAGTGCTGTGATGGTGAAGTATTAGTGCTGTGATGGTGAAGTATTAGTGCTGTGATGGTGAAGTATTAGTGGTGTGATGGTGATGTATTAGTGCTGTGATGGTGAAGTATTAGTGGTTGTGATGGTGAAGTATTAGTGCTGTGATGGTGAAGTATTAGTGCTGTGATGGTGAAGTATTAGTGCTGTGATGGTGAAGTATTAGTGGTGTGATGGTGATGTATTAGTGCTGTGATGGTGAAGTATTAGTGCTGTGATGGTGAAGTATTAGTGCTGTGATGGTGAAGTATTAGTGGTGTGATGGTGATGTATTAGTGCTGTGATGGTGAAGTATTAGTGCTGTGATGGTGAAGTATTAGTGCTGTGATGGTGAAGTATTAGTGGTGTGATGGTGATGTATTAGTGCTGTGATGGTGAAATATTAGTGGTTGTGATGGTGAAGTATTAGTGCTGTGATTGTGAAGTATTAGTGCTGTGATGGTGATGTATTAGTGCTGTGATGGTGATGTATTAGTGCTGTGATGGTGAAGTATTAGTGCTGTGATGGTGATGTATTAGTGCTGTGATGGTGATGTATTAGTGCTGTGATGGTGATTATTAGTGCTGTGATGGTGAAGTATTAGTGGTGTGATGGTGAAGTATTAGTGGTGTGATGGTGAAGTATTAGTGCTGTGATGGTGATGTATTAGTGCTGTGATGGTGAAGTATTAGTGCTGTGATGGTGAAGTATTAGTGCTGTGATGGTGATGTATTAGTGGTTGTGATGGTGATGTATGAGTGCTGTGATGGTGATGTATTAGTGCTGTGATGGTGATGTATTAGTGCTGTGATGGTGATGTATTAGTGCTGTGATGGTGAAGTATTAGTGCTGTGATGGTGAAGTATTAGTGGCTGTGATGGTGATGTATTAGTGCTGTGATGGTGATGTATTAGTGCTGTGATGGTGATGTATTAGTGCTGTGATGGTGATGTATTAGTGCTGTGATGGTGAAGTATTAGTGGTGTGATGGTGATGTATTAGTGCTGTGATGGTGAAGTATTAGTGCTGTGATGGTGAAGTATTAGTGCTGTGATGGTGAAGTATTAGTGGTGTGATGGTGATGTATTAGTGCTGTGATGGTGAAGTATTAGTGGTTGTGATGGTGAAGTATTAGTGCTGTGATGGTGATGTATTAGTGCTGTGATGGTGAAGTATTAGTGCTGTGATGGTGATGTATTAGTGCTGTGATGGTGAAGTATTAGTGCTGTGATGGTGATGTATTAGTGCTGTGATGGTGATGTATTAGTGCTGTGATGGTGAAGTATTAGTGCTGTGATGGTGATGTATTAGTGCTGTGATGGTGATGTATTAGTGCTGTGATGGTGATGTATTAGTGCTGTGATGGTGATTATTAGTGCTGTGATGGTGAAGTATTAGTGGTGTGATGGTGAAGTATTAGTGGTGTGATGGTGAAGTATTAGTGCTGTGATGGTGATGTATTAGTGCTGTGATGGTGAAGTATTAGTGCTGTGATGGTGAAGTATTAGTGGTTGTGATGGTGATGTATGAGTGCTGTGATGGTGATGTATTAGTGCTGTGATGGTGATGTATTAGTGCTGTGATGGTGATGTATTAGTGCTGTGATGGTGAAGTATTAGTGCTGTGATGGTGAAGTATTAGTGGCTGTGATGGTGAAGTATTAGTGCTGTGATGGTGATGTATTAGTGCTGTGATGGTGATGTATTAGTGCTGTGATGGTGATGTATTAGTGCTGTGATGGTGATGTATTAGTTCTGTGATGGTGAAGTATTAGTGCTGTGATGGTGAAGTATTAGTGCTGTGATGGTGAAGTATTAGTGCTGTGATGGTGAAGTATTAGTGCTGTGATGGTGAAGTATTAGTGGTGTGATGGTGAAGTATTAGTGCTGTGATGGTGAAGTATTAGTGCTGTGATGGTGAAGTATTAGTGGCTGTGATGGTGAAGTATTAGTGGCTGTGATGGTGAAGTATTAGTGCTGTGATGGTGAAGTATTAGTGCTGTGATGGTGAAGTATTAGTGGTTGTGATGGTGAAGTATTAGTGCTGTGATGGTGAAGTATTAGTGCTGTGATGGTGATGTATTAGTGCTGTGATGGTGATGTATTAGTGCTGTGGTGGTGAAGTATTAGTGCTGTGATGGTGAAGTATTAGTGGCTGTGATGGTGAAGTATTAGTGCTGTGATGGTGAAGTATTAGTGGTTGTGATGGTGAAGTATTAGTGGGTGTGATGGTGATGTATTAGTGCTGTGATGGTGATGTATTAGTGCTGTGATGGTGAAGTATTAGTGGTGTGATGGTGATGTATTAGTGCTGTGATGGTGATGTATTAGTGCTGTGATGGTGAAGTATTAGTGGTGTGATGGTGAAGTATTAGTGGTGTGATGGTGATGTATTAGTGCTGTGATGGTGAAGTATTAGTGCTGTGATGGTGAAGTATTAGTGGTTGTGATGGTGATGTATTAGTGCTGTGATGGTGATGTATTAGTGCTGTGATGGTGAAGTATTAGTGGTGTGATGGTGAAGTATTAGTGCTGTGATGGTGATGTATTAGTGCTGTGATGGTGAAGTATTAGTGCTGTGATGGTGAAGTATTAGTGGTGTGATGGTGATGTATTAGTGCTGTGATGGTGAAGTATTAGTGCTGTGATGGTGAAGTATTAGTGCTGTGATGGTGAAGTATTAGTGCTGTGATGGTGATGTATTAGTGCTGTGATGGTGAAGTATTAGTGCTGTGATGGTGAAGTATTAGTGGTGTGATGCTGATGTATTAGTGCTGTGATGGTGAAGTATTAGTGGTGATGGTGAAGTATTAGTGCTGTGATGGTGATGTATTAGTGCTGTGATGGTGAAGTATTAGTGCTGTGATGGTGATGTATTAGTGCTGTGATGGTGAAGTATTAGTGCTGTGATGGTGATGTATTAGTGCTGTGATGGTGATATTAGTGCTGTGATGGTGAAGTATTAGTGCTGTGATGGTGATGTATTAGTGCTGTGATGGTGATGTATTAGTGCTGTGATGGTGATATTAGTGCTGTGATGGTGAAGTATTAGTGCTGTGATGGTGAAGTATTAGTGGCTGTGATGGTGAAGTATTAGTGCTGTGATGGTGAAGTATTAGTGCTGTGATGGTGAAGTATTAGTGCTGTGATGGTGAAGTATTAGTGCTGTGATGGTGATGTATTAGTGCTGTGATGGTGAAGTATTAGTGCTGTGATGGTGAAGTATTAGTGCTGTGATGGTGAATGTATTAGTGCTGTGATGGTGAAGTATTAGTGCTGTGATGGTGAAGTATTAGTGCTGTGATGGTGAATGTATTAGTGCTGTGATGGTGAAGTATTAGTGCTGTGATGGTGAAGTATTAGTGCTGTGATGGTGAAGTATTAGTGCTGTGATGGTGAAGTATTAGTGCTGTGATGGTGAAGTATTAGTGCTGTGATGGTGAAGTATTAGTGCTGTGATGGTGAAGTATTAGTGCTGTGATGGTGAATGTATTAGTGCTGTGATGGTGAAGTATTAGTGCTGTGATGGTGAAGTATTAGTGCTGTGATGGTGAAGTATTAGTGCTGTGATGGTGAAGTATTAGTGCTGTGATGGTGAAGTATTAGTGCTGTGATGGTGAAGTATTAGTGCTGTGATGGTGATGTATTAGTGCTGTGATGGTGATGTATTAGTGCTGTGATGGTGATGTATTAGTGCTGTGATGGTGATGTATTAGTGCTGTGATGGTGATATTAGTGCTGTGATGGTGAAGTATTAGTGCTGTGATGGTGAAGTATTAGTGCTGTGATGGTGATGTATTAGTGCTGTGATGGTGAAGTATTAGTGCTGTGATGGTGAAGTATTAGTGCTGTGATGGTGATATTAGTGCTGTGATGGTGAAGTATTAGTGCTGTGATGGTGAAGTATTAGTGGTTGTGATGGTGAAGTATTAGTGCTGTGATGGTGAAGTATTAGTGCTGTGATGGTGAAGTATTAGTGGTGATGGTGAAGTATTAGTGCTGTGATGGTGAAGTATTAGTGCTGTGATGGTGAAGTATTAGTGCTGTGATGGTGATGTATTAGTGCTGTGATGGGAGTATTAGTGCTGTGATGTGATGTATTAGTGCTGTGATGGTGAAGTATTAGTGCTGTGATGGTGAAGTATTAGGGCTGTGATGGTGAAGTATTAGTGCTGTGATGGTGAAGTATTAGTGCGGTGATGGTGAAGTATTAGTGCTGTGATGGTGATGTATAGTGCTGTGATGGTGAAGTATTAGTGCTGTGATGGTGAAGTATTAGTGCTGTGATGGTGATGTATTAGTGCTGTGATGGTGATGTATTAGTGCTGTGATGGTGACGTATTAGTGCTGTGATGGTGAAGTATTAGTGCTGTGATGGTGAAGTATTAGTGGCTGTGATGGTGAATGTATTAGTGCTGTGATGGTGAATGTATTAGTGTTGTGATGGTGATGTATTAGTGCTGTGATGGTGATGTATTAGTGCTGTGATGGTGATGTATTAGTGCTGTGATGGTGATGTATTAGTGCTGTGATGGTGAAGTATTAGTGCTGTGATGGTGAATGTATTAGTGCTGTGATGGTGAAGTATTAGTTGCTGTGATGGTGAAGTATTAGTGCTGTGATGGTGAAGTATTAGTGTTGTGATAGGTGAAGTATTAGTGCTGTGATGGTGATGTATTAGTGCTGTGATGGTGAAGTATTAGTGCTGTGATGGTGATGTATTAGTGCTGTGATGGTGAAGTATTAGTGGTGATGGTGATGTATTAGTGCTGTGATGGTGATGTATTAGTGCTGTGATGGTGAAGTATTAGTGCTGTGATGGTGATGTATTAGTGCTGTGATGGTGATGTATTAGTGCTGTGATGGTGATTATTAGTGCTGTGATGGTGAAGTATTAGTGCTGTGATGGTGAAGTATTAGTGGTGATGGTGAAGTATTAGTGCTGTGATGGTGATGTATTAGTGCTGTGATGGTGAAGTATTAGTGCTGTGATGGTGAAGTATTAGTGCTGTGATGGTGATGTATTAGTGGTGTGATGGTGATGTATTAGTGCTGTGATGGTGATGTATTAGTGTTGATGGTGATGTATTAGTGCTGTGATGGTGATGTATTAGTGCTGTGATGGTGATGTATTAGTGCTGTGATGGTGATGTATTAGTGCTGTGATGGTGAATGTATTAGTGGTGTGATGGTGATGTATTAGTGCTGTGATGGTGATGTATTAGTGCTGTGATGGTGATGTATTAGTGCTGTGATGGTGATGTATTAGTGCTGTGATGGTGAAGTATTAGTGCTGTGATGGTGAAGTATTAGTGCTGTGATGGTGAAGTATTAGTGGCTGTGATGGTGAAGTATTAGTGCTGTGATGGTGAAGTATTAGTGCTGTGATGGTGAAGTATTAGTGCTGTGATGGTGAAGTATTAGTGCTGTGATGGTGAATGTATTAGTGCTGTGATGGTGATGTATTAGTGCTGTGATGGTGAAGTATTAGTGCTGTGATGGTGAAGTATTAGTGCTGTGATGGTGAAGTATTAGTGCTGTGATGGTGAAGTATTAGTGCTGTGATGGTGAAGTATTAGTGCTGTGATGGTGAAGTATTAGTGCTGTGATGGTGAATGTATTAGTGCTGTGATGGTGAAGTATTAGTGCTGTGATGGTGAAGTATTAGTGCTGTGATGGTGATGTATTAGTGCTGTGATGGTGATGTATTAGTGCTGTGATGGTGAAGTATTAGTGCTGTGATGGTGAAGTATTAGTGCTGTGATGGTGAAGTATTAGTGCTGTGATGGTGAAGTATTAGTGCTGTGATGGTGAAGTATTAGTGGTGTGATGGTGATGTATTAGTGCTGTGATGGTGATGTATTAGTGCTGTGATGGTGAAGTATTAGTGCTGTGATGGTGAAGTATTAGTGGTGTGATGGTGATGTATTAGTGCTGTGATGGTGAAGTATTAGTGCTGTGATGGTGAAGTATTAGTGGTTGATGGTGATGTAGTGCTGTGATGGTGATATTAGTGCTGTGATGGTGAAGTATTAGTGTGATGGTGAAGTATTAGTGCTGTGATGGTGATGTATTAGTGCTGTGATGGTGAAGTATTAGTGCTGTGATGGTGAAGTATTAGTGGTGTGATGGTGATGTATTAGTGCTGTGATGGTGAAGTATTAGTGCTGTGATGGTGAATGTATTAGTGCTGTGATGGTGAAAGTATTAGTGCTGTGATGGTTTGAAGTATTAGTGCTGTGATGGTGAATGTATTAGTGCTGTGATGGTGAAGTATTAGTGCTGTGATGGTGAAGTATTAGTGCTGTGATGGTGAAGGTATTAGTGCTGTGATGGTGAAGTATTAGTGCTGTGATGGTGAAGTATTAGTGGTGTGATGGTGAAGTATTAGTGGTGTGATGGTGAAGTATTAGTGCTGTGATGGTGAAGTATTAGTGCTGTGATGGTGAAGTATTAGTGCTGTGATGGTGAAGTATTAGTGCTGTGATGGTGAAGTATTAGTGCTGTGATGGTGAAGTATTAGTGCTGTGATTGGTGATAGTATTAGTGCTGTGATGGTGATGTATTAGTGCTGTGATGGTGAAGTATTAGTGGCTGTGATGGTGATGTATTAGTGCTGTGATGGTGAAGTATTAGTGCTGTGAATGGTGATGTATTAGTGCTGTGATGGTGAAGTATTAGTGTGTGATGGTGAAGTATTAGTGCTGTGATGGTGAAGTATTAGTGCTGTGATGGTGAAGTATTAGTGCTGTGATGGTGAAGTATTAGTGCTGTGATGGTGATGTATTAGTGCTGTGATGGTGAAGTATTAGTGCTTGTGATGGTGAAGTATTAGTGCTGTGATGGTGATGTATTAGTGCTGTGATGGTGAAGTATTAGTGCTGTGATGGTGAAGTATTAGTGCTGTGATGGTGAAGTATTAGTGCGTGATGGTGAAGTATTAGTGCTGTGATGGTGAAGTATTAGTGCTGTGATGGTGAAGTATTAGTGCTGTGATGGTGATGTATTAGTGCTGTGATGGTGATGTATTAGTGCTGTGATGGTGATGTATTAGTGCTGTGATGGTGAAGTATTAGTGGTGTGATGGTGAAGTATTAGTGCTGTGATGGTGAAGTATTAGTGCTGTGATGGTGAGTATTAGTGCTTGTGATGGTGAAGTATTAGTGCTGTGATGGTGAAGTATTAGTGCTGTGATGGTGAAGTATTAGTGGTTGTGATGGTGATGTATGAGTGCTGTGATGGTGATGTATTAGTGCTGTGATGGTGAAGTATTAGGGGTGTGAGGGGTTGATGTATAGTGCTGTGATGGTGATGTATTAGTGCTGTGATGGTGAAGTATTAGTGCTGTGATGGTGAAGTATTAGTGCTGTGATGGTGAATGTATAGTGCTGTGATGGTGAAGTTTAGTGCTGTGATGGTGAGTATTAGTGCTGTGATGGTGAATGTATTAGTGCTGTGATGGTGAAGTATTAGTGCTGTGATGGTGAAGTATTAGTGCTGTGATGGTGAAGTATTAGTGCTGTGATGGTGAAGTATTAGTGCTGTGATGGTGAAGTATTAGTGCTGTGATGGTGAAGTATTAGTGCTGTGATGGTGAATGTATTAGTGCTGTGATGGTGAAGTATTAGTGCTGTGATGGTGAAGTATTAGTGCGTGTGATGGTGAAGTATTAGTGCCTTGTGATGGTGAAGTATTAGTGCTGTGATGGTGAAGTATTAGTGGCTGTGATGGTGAAAGTATTAGTGCTGTGATGGTGATGTATTAGTGCTGTGATGGTGAAGTATTAGTGCTGTGATGGTGAAGTATTAGTGCTGTGATGGTGAAGTATTAGTGCTGTGATGGTGATGTATTAGTGCTGTGATGGTGAAGTATTAGTGCTGTGATGGTGAAGTATTAGTGCTGTGATGGTGAAGTATTAGTGCTGTGATGGTGAAGTATTAGTGGTGTGATGGTGATGTATTAGTGCTGTGATGGTGAAGTATTAGTGCTGTGATGGTGAAGTATTAGTGCTGTGATGGTGAAGTATTAGTGTGTGATGGTGATGTATTAGTGCTGTGATGGTGAAGTATTAGTGCTGTGATGGTGAAGTATTAGTGGTGTGATGGTGATGTATTAGTGCTGTGATGGTGAAGTATTAGTGCTGTGATGGTGATGTATTAGTGCTGTGATGGTGAAGTATTAGTGCTGTGATGGTGATGTATTAGTGCTGTGATGGTGAAGTATTAGTGCTGTGATGGTGAAGTATTAGTGCTGTGATGGTGATGTATATTAGTGCTGTGATGGTGAAGTATGAGAGTGCTGTGATGGTGAAGTATAGTGCTGTGATGGTGAAGTATTAGTGTGTGATGTGATGTATTAGTGCTGTGATGGTGAAGTATTAGTGGTTGTGATGGTGAAGTATTAGTGGTGTGATGGTGATGTATTAGTGCTGTGATGGTAAGTATTAGTGCTGTGATGGTGATGTATTAGTGCTGTGATGGTGAAGTATTAGTGCTGTGATGGTGATGTATTAGTGCTGTGATGGGATGTATTAGTGCTGTGATGGTGAGTATTAGTGCTGTGATGGTGATGTATTAGTGCTGTGATGGTGATGTATTAGTGCTGTGATGGTGATTATTAGTGTCTGTGATGGTGAAGTATTAGTGGTGTGATGGTGAAGTATTAGTGGTGTGATGGTGAAGTATTAGTGCTGTGATGGTGATGTATTAGTGCTGTGATGGTGAAGTATTAGTGCTGTGATGGTGAAGTATTAGTGCTGTGATGGTGATGTATTAGTGGTTGTGATGGTGATGTATGAGTGCTGTGATGGTGATGTATTAGTGCTGTGATGGTGATGTATTAGTGCTGTGATGGTGATGTATTAGTGCTGTGATGGTGAAATATTAGTGCTGTGATGGTGAAGTATTAGTGGCTGTGATGGTGAAGTATTAGTGCTGTGATGGTGATGTAATTAGTGCTGTGAGTGGTGATGTATTTAGTGCTGTGATGGTGATGTATTAGTGCTGTGATGGTGATGTATTAGTGCTGTGATGGTGAAGTATTAGTGCTGTGATGGTGAAGTATTAGTGCTGTGATGGTGAAGTATTAGTGCTGTGATGGTGAAGTATTAGTGCTGTGATGGTGAAGTATTAGTGCTGTGATGGTGAAGTATTAGTGCTGTGATGGTGAAGTATTAGTGGCTGTGATGGTGAAGTATTAGTGGCTGTGATGGTGAAGTATTAGTGCTGTGATGGTGAAGTATTAGTGCTGTGATGGTGAAGTATTAGTGGTTGTGATGGTGAAGTATTAGTGCTGTGATGGTGAAGTATTAGTGCTGTGATGGTGATGTATTAGTGCTGTGATGGTGATGTATTAGTGCTGTGATGGTGAAGTATTAGTGCTGTGATGGTGAAGTATTAGTGGCTGTGATGGTGAAGTATTAGTGCTGTGATGGTGAAGTATTAGTGGTTGTGATGGTGAAGTATTAGTGGTGTGATGGTGATGTATTAGTGCTGTGATGGTGATGTATTAGTGCTGTGATGGTGAAGTATTAGTGGCTGTGATGGTGAAGTATTAGTGGTGTGATGGTGATGTATTAGTGCTGTGATGGTGAAGTATTAGTGCTGTGATGGTGAAGTATTAGTGGTTGTGATGGTGATGTATTAGTGCTGTGATGGTGATGTATTAGTGCTGTGATGGTGAAGTATTAGTGGTGTGATGGTGAAGTATTAGTGGCTGTGATGGTGATGTATTAGTGCTGTGATGGTGAAGTATTAGTGCTGTGATGGTGAAGTATTAGTGGTTGTGATGGTGATGTATTAGTGCTGTGATGGTGATGTATTAGTGCTGTGATGGTGAAGTATTAGTGGTGTGATAGTGAAGTATTAGTGCTGTGATGGTGATGTATTAGTGCTGTGATGGTGAAGTATTAGTTCTGTGATGGTGAAGTATTAGTGGTGTGATGGTGATGTATTAGTGCTGTGATGGTGAAGTATTAGTGCTGTGATGGTGAAGTATTAGTGCTGTGATGGTGAAGTATTAGTGGTGTGATGGTGATGTATTAGTGCTGTGATGGTGAAGTATTAGTGCTGTGATGGTGAAGTATTAGTGCTGTGATGGTGAAGTATTAGTGGTGTGATGGTGATGTATTAGTGCTGTGATGGTGAAGTATTAGTGGTTGTGATGGTGAAGTATTAGTGCTGTGATGGTGATGTATTAGTGCTGTGATTGTGAAGTATTAGTGCTGTGATGGTGATGTATTAGTGCTGTGATGGTGAAATATTAGTGCTGTGATGGTGATGTATTAGTGCTGTGATGGTGAAGTATTAGTGCTGTGATGGTGATGTATTAGTGCTGTGATGGTGATGTATTAGTGCTGTGATGGTGATTATTAGTGCTGTGATGGTGATTATTAGTGATGTGATGGTGAAGTATTAGTGGTGTGATGGTGAAGTATTAGTGGTGTGATGGTGAAGTATTAGTGCTGTGATGGTGATGTATTAGTGCTGTGATGGTGAAGTATTAGTGTTGTGATGGTGAAGTATTAGTGCTGTGATGGTGATGTATTAGTACCTGTGATGGTGAAGTATTAGTGCTGTGATGGTGAAAGTATTAGTGCTGTGATGGTGATGTATTAGTGCTGTGATGGTGAGTATTAGTGCTGTGATGGTGAAGTATTAGTGCTGTGATGGTGATGTATTAGTGCTGTGATGGTGAAGTATTAGTGCTGTGATGGTGAAGTATTAGTGCTGTGATGGTGAAGTATTAGTGCTGTGATGGTGAAGTATTAGTGCTGTGATGGTGAAGTATTAGTGCTGTGATGGTGATGTATTAGTGCTGTGATGGTGAAGTATTAGTGCTGTGATGGTGAAGTATTAGTGCTGTGATGGTGATGTATTAGTGCTGTGATGGTGAAGTATTAGTGCTGTGATGGTGAAGTATTAGTGCTGTGATGGTGAAGTATTAGTGCTGTGATGGTGAAGTATTAGTGCTTGTGATGGTGAAGTATTAGTGCTGTGATGGTGATGTATTAGTGCTGTGATGGTGATGTATTAGTGCTGTGATGGTGATGTATTAGTGCTGTGATGGTGAAGTATTAGTGCTGTGATGGTGATGTATTAGTGCTTGTGATGGTGAAGTATTAGTGCTGTGATGGTGATGTATTAGTGCTGTGATGGTGATGTATTAGTGCTGTGATGGTGAAGTATTAGTGGTTGTGATTTTGAAGTATTAGTGCTGTGATGGTGATGTATTAGTGCTGTGATGGTGAAGTATTAGTGCTGTGATGGTGATGTATTAGTGCTGTGATGGTGAAGTATTAGTGCTGTGATGGTGATGTATTAGTGCTGTGATGGTGATGTATTAGTGCTGTGATGGTGAAGTATTAGTGCTGTGATGGTGATGTATTAGTGCTGTGATGGTGATGTATTAGTGCTGTGATGGTGATTATTAGTGCTGTGATGGTGAAGTATTGGTGGTGTGATGGTGAAGTATTAGTGGTGTGATGGTGAAGTATTAGTGCTGTGATGGTGATGTATTAGTGCTGTGATGGTGAAGTATTAGTGCTGTGATGGTGAAGTATTAGTGCTGTGATGGTGATGTATTAGTACCTGTGATGGTGAAGTATTAGTGCTGTGATGGTGAAGTATTAGTGCTGTGATGGTGATGTATTAGTGCTGTGATGGTGAAGTATTAGTGCTGTGATGGTGAAGTATTAGTGCTGTGATGGTGATGTATTAGTACTGTGATGGTGAAGTATTAGTGCTGTGATGGTGAAGTATTAGCGCTGTGATGGTGAAGTATTAGTGCTGTGATGGTCAAGTATTAGTGCTGTGATGGTGAAGTATTAGTGCTGTGATGGTGATGTATTAGTGCTGTGATGGTGAAGTATTAGTGCTGTGATGGTGAAGTATTAGTGCTGTGATGGTGAAGTATTAGTGCTGTGATGGTGAAGTATTAGTGCTGTGATGGTGAAGTATGAGTGCTTGTGATGGTCAAGTATTAGTGCTGTGATGGTGAAGTATTAGTGCTGTGATGGTGATGTATTAGTGCTGTGATGGTGATGTATTAGTGCTGTGATGGTGAAGTATTAGTGCTGTGATGGTGAAGTATTAGTGCTGTGATGGTGAAGTATTAGTGCTGTGATGGTGAAGTATGAGTGCTTGTGATGGTGAAGTATTAGTGCTGTGATGGTGATGTATTAGTGCTGTGATGGTGATTTATTAGTACCTGTGATGGTGATGTATTAGTGCTGTGATGGTGATGTATTAGTGCTGTGATGGTGAAGTATTAGTGCTGTGATGGTGAAGTATTAGTGCTGTGATGGTGAAGTATTAGTGCTGTGATGGTGAAGTATTAGTGCTTGTGATGGTGAAGTATTAGTGCTGTGATGGTGAAGTATTAGTGCTTGTGATGGTGAAGTATTAGTGCTGTGATGGTGATGTATTAGTGCTGTGATGGTGATGTATTAGTGCTGTGATGGTGATGTATTAGTGCTGTGATGGTGAAGTATTAGTGGTTGTGATTTTGAAGTATTAGTGCTGTGATGGTGATGTATTAGTGCTGTGATGGTGAAGTATTAGTGCTGTGATGGTGATGTATTAGTGCTGTGATGGTGAAGTATTAGTGCTGTGATGGTGATGTATTAGTGCTGTGATGGTGATGTATTAGTGCTGTGATGGTGAAGTATTAGTGCTGTGATGGTGATGTATTAGTGCTGTGATGGTGAGGTATTAGTGCTATGATGGTGATTATTAGTGCTGTGATGGTGAAGTATTAGTGGTGTGATGGTGAAGTATTAGTGGTGTGATGGTGAAGTATTAGTGCTGTGATGGTGATGTATTAGTGCTGTGATGGTGAAGTATTAGTGCTGTGATGGTGAAGTATTAGTGCTGTGATGGTGATGTATTAGTACCTGTGATGGTGAAGTATTAGTGCTGTGATGGTGAAGTATTAGTGCTGTGATGGTGATGTATTAGTGCTGTGATGGTGATGTATTAGTGCTGTGATGGTGAAGTATTAGTGCTGTGATGGTGAAGTATTAGTGCTGTGATGGTGATGTATTAGTGCTGTGATGGTGAAGTATTAGTGCTGTGATGGTGAAGTATTAGCGCTGTGATGGTGAAGTATTAGTGCTGTGATGGTGAAGTATTAGTGGTGTGATGGTGAAGTATTAGTGCTGTGATGGTGATGTATTAGTGCTGTGATGGTGAAGTATTAGTGCTGTGATGGTGAAGTATTAGTGCTGTGATGGTGATGTATTAGTGCTGTGATGGTGAAGTATTAGTGCTGTGATGGTGAAGTATTAGTGCTGTGATGGTGAAGTATTAGTGCTGTGATGGTGAAGTATTAGTGCTTGTGATGGTGAAGTATTAGTGCTGTGATGGTGATGTATTAGTGCTGTGATGGTGATGTATTAGTACCTGTGATGGTGATGTATTAGTGCTGTGATGGTGATGTATTAGTGCTGTGATGGTGAAGTATTAGTGCTGTGATGGTGAAGTATTAGTGCTGTGATGGTGAAGTATTAGTGCTGTGATGGTGAAGTATTAGTGCTTGTGATGGTGAAGTATTAGTGCTGTGATGGTGAAGTATTAGTGCTTGTGATGGTGAAGTATTAGTGCTGTGATGGTGATGTATTAGTGCTGTGATGGTGAAGTATTAGTGCTGTGATGGTGATGTATTAGTGCTGTGATGGTGATGTATTAGTACCTGTGATGGTGAAGTATGAGTGATGGGGCGGCCAGGGAACCACCATCACTGACGCTGGTCAGTGCTCATCTACACGGTTAATTAAGCGTGCGTAGTTATTACGTAACCTAATTTAACTCCAAAAAGCTAAACTAACATAAACACTTAACTCACCTAAAACAATATACTGTACTAACTTTGATAATCTATTCAAACCTAACAATATTTGAACGTAGCTTAACGCATCTGAACCTAACCTAAAATAGTTTAATCTCAATATATATATATATATATATATATATATATATATATATATATATATATATATATATATATATATATATATATATATATATATATATATATATATCAAATAATTAGAAATAAAATAAATTACGCAGTCTAACCTAAAAGTAAATCTACCACCACGGGTGGTGGTGGTAATGACGGGTGGTGGTAGTGACGGGTGGTGGTAGTGACGGGTGGTGGTAGTGACGGGTGGTGGTAGTGACGGGTGGTGGTAGTGATGGGTGGTGGTAGTGACGGGTGGTGGTAATGACGGGTGGTGGTGGTAGTGACGGGTGGTGGTAGTGACGGGTGGTGGTAGTGACGGGTGGTGGTAGTGACGGATGGTGGTAGTGACGGGTGGTGGTAGTGACGGGTGGTGGTAGTGACGGGTGGTGGTAGTGATGGGTGGTGGTAGTGACGGGTGGTGGTAATGACGGGTGGTGGTAGTGACGGGTGGTGGTAGTGACGGGTGGTGGTAGTGACGGGTGGTAGTAGTGACGGGTGGTAGTAGTGACGGGTGGTGGTGGTAGTGACGGGTGGTGGTAGTGACGGGTGGTGGTAGTGACGGGTGGTGGTAGTGACGGGTGGTGGTAGTGACGGGTGGTGGTAGTGACGGGTGGTGGTAGTGACGGGTGGTGGTAGTGACGGGTGGTGGTAGTGACGGGTGGGTGGTGGTGATGGGTGGTGGTGGTAGTGACGGGTGGTGGTGGTAGTGACGGGTGGTGGTGGTAGTGACGGGTGGTGGCAGTGACGGGTGGTGGTAGTGACGGGTGGTGGTAGTGACGGGTGGTGGTAGTGACGGGTGGTGGTAGTGACGGGTGGTGGTAGTGACGGGTGGTGGTGGTAGTGACGGGTGATGGTGGTGACGGGTGGTGGTGGTAGTGACGGGTGGTGGTGGTGACAGGTGGTGGTAGTGACGGGTGGTGGTGGTGACGGGTGGTGGTGGTGACGGGTGGTGATGGTGACGGGTGGTGGTAGTGACGGGTGGTGGTAGTGACGGGTGGTGGAAGTGACGGGTGGTGGTGTTGACGGGTGGTGGTGGTGACGGGTGGTGGTGGTGATGGTGACGGGTGGTGGTGGTGACGGGTGGTGGTAGTGACGGGTGGTGGTAGTGACGGGTGGTGGTAGTGACGGGTGGTGGTAGTGACAGGTGGTGGTAGTGACGGGTGGTGGTGGTGACGGGTGGTGGTAGTGACGGGTGGTGGTGGTGACGGGTGGTGGTAGTGACGGGTGGTGGTGGTGACGGGTGGTGGTAGTGACGGGTGGTGGTAGTGATGGGTGGTGATAGTGACGGGTGGTGGTATAGACGGGTGGTGGTAGTGATGGGTGGTGGTAGTAACGGGTGGTGGTAGTGACGGGTGGTGGTAGTGAGTAGTGAATAAGGAGACAGATTGAGGTAAAAAAATTTCAGAAACGGTTGGGCACTTCCATGCCGACTTGACCCTGTCGGGCCAGATCGTCTATCCCTCTTGTTTTAGGTGGTTAGGTTAGGGCACAGTCAGCGCGCTCCTGGCTGGCTGGCGGTGGTGGGGTGATGGTCCCCCCTGGGGTCCCGGGGGGACCACCACCCATGGTGTACCTGAGGAACTGGTGCCTTATCCTAACCTGTTTTTTTGCACGATTCGTCTCGAGCTTTTAAGATGAGTCTAGGGCCTCAAGGAGGGGGTCTCTACTTATGAGAGGTACCGAGGATGAATGTTCAATAGTTGGAAACCAAAAAATACACTGGTGAAAGGCGTATAAACGTTTTTGGAGTATTTTAATGGCATGAGCAAAAATGCACGATTTGTCCCGGGGGTGTTACGAGAGTACTACGGTATCAATTTGGGGGCGCTTACTTTTGAATGGATCAGAGGGTGAATGTTCAATAGATTCAAACCAAGAAACGCAGTTGAAAGCGAATATAAAAGTTTTTGGAGTACTTTAATGAGGCTATGACTGAATAGTATAGGGAGCCCTTGGGCACAGCTCCATTTTCTGTAATGGTCAGAGGTGGATAACCCCAGTGGGGGTCAAGCATACAAGGGGAGGGGGTCTAGATTCCTTACAAAGACCAAGTTTGGATATATAGGTGTAGTAAGCCTTATCTTGAATTTGCATGATACTGTGGGGTACATTGACATGAAGGGTGAGTCATAGAACAAGATCTGCATGTGAGATGGGTCATATTGGAGTTTTAAAGAAGTTAAGATAGCTTTAAAGAGTCCTGTGTGCTTGATAGTGGGGAAATGTTCAGTCAATAATTCTCGTGTTTTGAATCTGAATGAGGGGTCCTAGTTTGCGTTCTAGTCGTAAAATGAGTTCCTTAGTATATTTGCTATGGAAAATGAGCTTTCAGTACTCTATATAATTTGAAATGAGGTCAAGAAAGACATGTTTATGTGCGGGAAGAGTCAGGTTGGAAACTGTTTATTTCAGTCATCCCCCCTTGGCTTTGCTCCGTTTTCTGTAGCTAAAGTAAAGATTCCATTTTCTGTGGCATACAGTTGATTACTGGTGAAAAAGGCATACTTGAATTTGTATGGTTCTAACCTGTTTATAGATATATTTTTCGGGCCTCAAATTAGATTTTAATATGAAAAATAGCATCAAATGTATGTCTATCTTTTGTAATAAACGTTACAAGCATTAACAATACCTGTGATATTTCATAGCATACGAAAAGAAGTTTAAATAGTGGGGCCTCAGCCATATTGTGTTGGGGTTTGACACTTCTAACATTAGTTTGACACTTGTAAATATACTATAAAGGAAAGTAGTTGAGTGGTTTAAGCAACTTAATACGTAATGGGATATTCTGTATTAAATTTCATTTTTTAACATAATAGATTTCAGCTATTGTGGTGGGGGCCCAATAAATTCATATAGCGCAACGACTGGCGCTATCTGTACTCAGTCCCCCCTAAACTTAAAACAGTTGCACAATCTTACATTGCTAAACTCTTATACACAAACAAAAACTCAATTTTTAACTTACACAAATAAACCCAGGGCTTTCACATTCGCGCAAAATACTTAGTCCCCCCTAAACTTAAAACAGTTGCACAATCTTACTTAAACACATTGCTAAACTCTTATACACAAACAAAAACTAAATTTTTAACTTACACAAATAAACCCAGGGCTTTCACATTCGCGCAAAATACTTAGTCCCCCCTAAACTTGAACACTCACAATCTTACGGTGCTTTAATTTCCAAAGCCTTCCAAACCTGCACTGGGTCCTGCCCAGCTGACTGCGGCTGGATGGATTACAATTGAGCCAAAAACAGTTGGTCAGGGCGAGATACGGCCTCATTTTTAGAGACATTTACTATAGCAAAAGCTTGAACGTCGAGAACTGAATGCGGGCCTGCACGAGAGTTGTTCTTGGCACTCAAATGTTTAGAGATTAAAATACATAGAATCTGCAAGAGCCCACCCTAAGTCGCTCACGCGGCCAATAGACATGTTTTTCGCCCAAATGTATTTATTTAAAATAATACGTCAGATAGAAAGAGTTTCGCATTGCTATTATATTTACCTTATAAAGCCTCTTTATAAAAATGATATGCCACTGCATATTATGATTGTTTTATAATAAATATTGCATAAATACTTACACGATTTCATAAACAAAAAATTATTTTAATGAGCCATGTTAGGAAGGCATCATCATTACAATATATGAAAACTTTTAAACTAACTGAAAAAATATATCTCATAGAGGAAGATTTATTCTTCAAGATATATGTTATTGTTTAAGAGTTTCATTCTGTATAAAAAGGTTTGCCAATGTTTTCAAAACTTTGGCCTACAAATTTTTTTTTTAAGGTTTTCTGAGGGAGTAAATCTTGCTTCCTCTCTTTCTCCCACGTGTGTCCTAATTTGGACCTGTAACCTTCGTGCAAGTCCTGACTCAGTTCCCCAACATCCAAACTATTGGACATTGCAATATTTCACTAAATAATGCGGTATTTTAGTTGCCCCCTCTAATTATAGAGATTTTAATCTCTAAACATTTGAGTGTCAAGAATAACTCTCGTGCAGGCCCGCGTTCAGTCCCCGACGTTCAAGCTTTTTTCTATAGTAAATGTCTCTAAAATGAGGCCGTATCTCGTCCTGACCAACTGTTTTTGGCTCAATTGTAACCCATCCAGCAGCAGTCTGCTGGATAGAAGGGCAGTGGGCCTGACAAAAATAAAAAAAAAATAAACATAAATTGTTAGACTAGCTCTTTACATATGCTAGTTGTTTAATTTATTAACTGCTACTAATGCGATGATGATGCAAGAGGAGCCAGTACACATCTATGGATCAACCAATAAAAGCAGCAGACTTCTAGATGTTACTACTGCTCGGCTTAGCCCCCCCCCCCCCATAGCAAGATGGGAATAGGGGGGGGGGCTGCATTAATAAAATGAATTAAAACTAACATTCAATTATATATTCTCAAACTTATGCAAAAAAAAACTTTACAATCACATTTGCAAAACTTGCACAAATTAATTTTGGCAATTTCGTTTACCCATTATTTTTGTTTTTCTTGCTTGAGCCAAAAATGAATTGTTGGGCTCATTACCAGAGTCCATTTCCCACCGTGGTAACCCTTCCCACTACCCGCCCCACATGATGGGATTCATAATAAATGAACTACACTAGTATTCAATTATATTCTCAACAAACTTATGCAACCCCCATACAATTACATTAGCAAGCTAACACAAATTCATTGAGCAAGTTTAACTATTCGCATACTTTGCGTCATTATATAATGGAATACGAAAAGGAAATTCGCAGAATTCAGAGATAACACCATCAATGGAGTCCAAGAAATACGCTTGTACTTCATTCATAATGATGCGCTGCCAGGAATCTTAGCAAAGTAACCAAAATATTTGCTTACTGTATGTATGTGCAGGATGCACATGACTCTCCGGTTAGGTGGTTGTGGAGTGAGACCAGCAACTGCAGACTTCCCATAGTCGTAAAAATGCCTTGCATAGAGACCGTTGCAAGCCTTTTGTTGAATCACTTAGGGTGCATATATGTGTGTGTGTGTGTGTGTGTGTGTGTAACGAGCTTTCAAGAGATTGTCACTTACAAAGCTAAACAATATGTAGGGTTCAGTTTCCAAATCAATTATGCGGCTCTCGAACCCTTTTCCCCCGCTACATGCGGGAGATCCCTTTTATTTTCAGCTAAAATATGCATTATATTCAGGGGGGTTCGCCGTGTCATAGCACAACCAAAAGCCCAATATACTCCCCTAAACTTTCCCTATACGTCAACTTTTCCGTTGTACGTCAGGCTGCGAGCAGCCGCGTCCAACAGCCTGGTTGATCAGTCCGGCAACCAGGAGGCCTGGTCGACGACCGGGCCGCGGGGACGCTAAGCCCCGGAAGCACCTCAAGGTAACCTCAAGGTGTCCCATCTGAATTTAAAAAAATGCATTTCCAATACCCAATATATATATATATATATATATATATATATATATATATATATATATATATATATATATATATATATATATATATATATATATATATATATATATATATATATATATATATATACTGTCCCTCCCCCTCCCCCACCCACTCAACCCCCCCCCCCCCCAGGAACAATTCACCCGAGTTTTCTCTATCTCATCTAAAAATAACGTTCATTTCCAATGCCCATTATCCAGCCACCACATATTCCCCATTCCCAAGACCATTTCATAGTGTTAGTGCTGTGGCCATCTACCTAATTTCATCCCAATTAATGACAATTCCCCATTAAATATTGGCAAAAATATGCCAAATCATATCACAGCCAAAGCCCATTTCACCCAAGTTTTACCTATCCCATATAAATTTAATGTGCATTTTCAATATCTAATATCCAGGTGCCCTATGTCACGCCCTATTCCCAAGACCATTTCATAGCGCAGTGTCCATCCAGCTGTTTCCAAATATCCAAATGTGTTTATATATCTTCAATCCTACGAAACCAGACCTAACCTAACACACAGCTAAGGCCAAATTTATCCCAATTTAATCCAATTTCCACCTAATTTGATCCAATTTATTCAAATTTAATCCAATTCCCGCCAAATTTACCCGAGTTTACCATTTCATAGCACAACCAAAGCCCCAATTTGACCAAGTTTCACCTATCCCAATTAAATTTAATGTGAATCTTCAATATCAGGTCGCCCCCAATGTCACAGCCAATTCCCAAAGACCATTTCATAGTAATAGTGCAGTGTTCATCCAGCCATTTCCATGTTCCAGATGTGTTTATATATCATCAAACCTACCAAAAGCAGACCTAACCCAATACGGCTAAGGCCAAATTTAACCAAATTTTCCCCAATTTAAGATAATTTCCACCTAATTTGCCACAATTTTATCCAATTTCCACCAAATTTTACCATAGTTCACCTTATCATAGCACAGCCAAAGCCCCAGTTTGTCCAAGTTTCACCCATTCCATATAACTTTTATGTGTATTTCCAGTATCCAATATCCAGTGGTCGATGTCATACTTCATTCCCAGAGACCATTTCATAGTGATAGTGTAGGGTCTGACGAGCCACTTCCAATATACAGATGCGTTTATATACATCAATCCCACCTAAAAACCAGACCCAACCCTAACATGGCTAAGACCAAATTTAACCAAATGTATCACAATTTAAGACAATTTCTACCTAATTTGCCCCAATTTATCCAAATTTAAGACATTGTCTACCAAATTTACCCGATTTTACGTATTATAGCAAGGTCAATGAACAATTTTCCCCCCAAGTTTCGCCTATTCCATACACTGCAAATTTAAGGCGCATTTTCAATATGCAGTCCAATAATCTCGACTGTTTTCTTTTTTTATTTGTTAGTTATGGATCTTTGTTAAATATTGTATTTTATATTCTTAGAAAAGTATTTGTTTGGATATTAACCCAACCACCCGGTACCCTAACCTGCGTGGATCTTTGCCGAATATTCCTGTCAATGTTGTTTATGGACTCAACAAACCTGAAGCTAACCTGCCTTGACCTGACGTTAATTGTTGCACCTTCTTTTTTTTGGGGGGAAAGTGATGTTTTTGCATCAACCCAACCGCCCTTGCCCATACCTCTGATACCAAAAATCTTGGTTCCATATATGGTATCTTATTCTTGGGACACAGCCAATCCATCCCAACCTAACCTCTATTAACTATGGGTTTAATGACCATTTTTCTCTACATCAGTTCAAACACAACCCAACCTCATATAAATGGATCTGAACTCCATTTGTACACATGTTCTTAGGAAACATGATAAAATTCGCCATATCTCTATCATTAAATAATAAAAAATTTCCTTAACCTGGCCTATAATCCCCCCCCCCCCTCGAAATTCTGGCAAATTATGGATATTAAAGAATTAAAGTAGGAATATATTTTCACATTAGCTTAATATAACCCAAATCTAACACAAATTTGTCCCAATTGGGGGGGGGGGGGATTATAGGCCAGGTTAAGGAAAAATTTTATTATTTAATGATAGAGATATGGCGAATTTTATCATGTTTCCTAAGAACATGTGTACAAATGGAGTTCAGATCCATTTATATGAGGTTGGGTTGTGTTTGAACTGATGTAGAGAAAAATGGTCATTAAACCCATAGTTAATAGAGGTTAGGTTGGGATGGATTGGCTGTGTCCCAAGAATAAGATACTATATATGGAACCAAGATTTTTGGTATCAGAGGTATGGGCAAGGGCGGTTGGGTTGATGCAAAAACATCACTTTCCCCCCAAAAAAAAGAAGGTGCAACAATTAACGTCAGGTCAAGGCAGGTTAGCTTCAGGGTTGTTGAGTCCATAAACAACATTGACAGGAATATTCGGCAAAGATCCACGCAGGTTAGGGTACCGGGTGGTTGGGTTAATATCCAAACAAATACTTTTCTAAGAATATAAAATACAATATTTAACAAAGATCCATAACTAACAAATAAAAAAAGAAAACAGTCGAGATTATTGGACTGCATATTGAAAATGCGCCTTAAATTTGCAGTGTATGGAATAGGCGAAACTTGGGGGGAAAATTGTTCATTGACCTTGCTATAATACGTAAAATCGGGTAAATTTGGTAGACAATGTCTTAAATTTGGATAAATTGGGGCAAATTAGGTAGAAATTGTCTTAAATTGTGATACATTTGGTTAAATTTGGTCTTAGCCATGTTAGGGTTGGGTCTGGTTTTTAGGTGGGATTGATGTATATAAACGCATCTGTATATTGGAAGTGGCTCGTCAGACCCTACACTATCACTATGAAATGGTCTCTGGGAATGAAGTATGACATCGACCACTGGATATTGGATACTGGAAATACACATAAAAGTTATATGGAATGGGTGAAACTTGGACAAACTGGGGCTTTGGCTGTGCTATGATAAGGTGAACTATGGTAAAATTTGGTGGAAATTGGATAAAATTGTGGCAAATTAGGTGGAAATTATCTTAAATTGGGGAAAATTTGGTTAAATTTGGCCTTAGCCGTATTGGGTTAGGTCTGCTTTTGGTAGGTTTGATGATATATAAACACATCTGGAACATGGAAATGGCTGGATGAACACTGCACTATTACTATGAAATGGTCTTTGGGAATTGGCTGTGACATTGGGGGGCGACCTGATATTGAAGATTCACATTAAATTTAATTGGGATAGGTGAAACTTGGTCAAATTGGGGCTTTGGTTGTGCTATGAAATGGTAAACTCGGGTAAATTTGGCGGGAATTGGATTAAATTTGAATAAATTGGATCAAATTAGGTGGAAATTGGATTAAATTGGGATAAATTTGGCCTTAGCTGTGTGTTAGGTTAGGTCTGGTTTCGTAGGATTGAAGATATATAAACACATTTGGATATTTGGAAACAGCTGGATGGACACTGCGCTATGAAATGGTCTTGGGAATAGGGCGTGACATAGGGCACCTGGATATTAGATATTGAAAATGCACATTAAATTTATATGGGATAGGTAAAACTTGGGTGAAATGGGCTTTGGCTGTGATATGATTTGGCATATTTTTGCCAATATTTAATGGGGAATTGTCATTAATTGGGATGAAATTAGGTAGATGGCCACAGCACTAACACTATGAAATGGTCTTGGGAATGGGGAATATGTGGTGGCTGGATAATGGGCATTGGAAATGAACGTTATTTTTAGATGAGATAGAGAAAACTCGGGTGAATTGTTCCTGGGGGGGGGGGGGGGGTTGAGTGGGTGGGGGAGGGGGAGGGACAGTATATATATATATATATATATATATATATATATATATATATATATATATATATATATATATATATATATATATATATATATATATATATATATATATATATATATATATATATTGGGTATTGGAAATGCATTTTTTTAAATTCAGATGGGACACCTTGAGGTTACCTTGAGGTGCTTCCGGGGCTTAGCGTCCCCGCGGCCCGGTCGTCGACCAGGCCTCCTGGTTGCCGGACTGATCAACCAGGCTGTTGGACGCGGCTGCTCGCAGCCTGACGTACAACGGAAAAGTTGACGTATAGGGAAAGTTTAGGGGAGTATATTGGGCTTTTGGTTGTGCTATGACACGGCGAACCCCCCTGAATATAATGCATATTTTAGCTGAAAATAAAAGGGATCTCCCGCATGTAGCGGGGGAAAAGGGTTCGAGAGCCGCATAATTGATTTGGAAACTGAACCCTACATATTGTTTAGCTTTGTAAGTGACAATCTCTTGAAAGCTCGTTACACACACACACACACACACACACACATATATGCACCCTAAGTGATTCAACAAAAGGCTTGCAACGGTCTCTATGCAAGGCATTTTTACGACTATGGGAAGTCTGCAGTTGCTGGTCTCACTCCACAACCACCTAACCGGAGAGTCATGTGCATCCTGCACATACATACAGTAAGCAAATATTTTGGTTACTTTGCTAAGATTCCTGGCAGCGCATCATTATGAATGAAGTACAAGCGTATTTCTTGGACTCCATTGATGGTGTTATCTCTGAATTCTGCGAATTTCCTTTTCGTATTCCATTATATAATGACGCAAAGTATGCGAATAGTTAAACTTGCTCAATGAATTTGTGTTAGCTTGCTAATGTAATTGTATGGGGGTTGCATAAGTTTGTTGAGAATATAATTGAATACTAGTGTAGTTCATTTATTATGAATCCCATCATGTGGGGCGGGTAGTGGGAAGGGTTACCACGGTGGGAAATGGACTCTGGTAATGAGCCCAACAATTCATTTTTGGCTCAAGCAAGAAAAACAAAAATAATGGGTAAACGAAATTGCCAAAATTAATTTGTGCAAGTTTTGCAAATGTGATTGTAAAGTTTTTTTTTGCATAAGTTTGAGAATATATAATTGAATGTTAGTTTTAATTCATTTTATTAATGCAGCCCCCCCCCTATTCCCATCTTGCTATGGGGGGGGGGGGGGGGCTAAGCCGAGCAGTAGTAACATCTAGAAGTCTGCTGCTTTTATTGGTTGATCCATAGATGTGTACTGGCTCCTCTTGCATCATCATCGCATTAGTAGCAGTTAATAAATTAAACAACTAGCATATGTAAAGAGCTAGTCTAACAATTTATGTTTATTTTTTTTTTATTTTTGTCAGGCCCACTGCCCTTCTATCCAGCAGACTGCTGCTGGATGGGTTACAATTGAGCCAAAAACAGTTGGTCAGGACGAGATACGGCCTCATTTTAGAGACATTTACTATAGAAAAAAGCTTGAACGTCGGGGACTGAACGCGGGCCTGCACGAGAGTTATTCTTGACACTCAAATGTTTAGAGATTAAAATCTCTATAATTAGAGGGGGCAACTAAAATACCGCATTATTTAGTGAAATATTGCAATGTCCAATAGTTTGGATGTTGGGGAACTGAGTCAGGACTTGCACGAAGGTTACAGGTCCAAATTAGGACACACGTGGGAGAAAGAGAGGAAGCAAGATTTACTCCCTCAGAAAACCTTAAAAAAAAAATTTGTAGGCCAAAGTTTTGAAAACATTGGCAAACCTTTTTATACAGAATGAAACTCTTAAACAATAACATATATCTTGAAGAATAAATCTTCCTCTATGAGATATATTTTTTCAGTTAGTTTAAAAGTTTTCATATATTGTAATGATGATGCCTTCCTAACATGGCTCATTAAAATAATTTTTTGTTTATGAAATCGTGTAAGTATTTATGCAATATTTATTATAAAACAATCATAATATGCAGTGGCATATCATTTTTATAAAGAGGCTTTATAAGGTAAATATAATAGCAATGCGAAACTCTTTCTATCTGACGTATTATTTTAAATAAATACATTTGGGCGAAAAACATGTCTATTGGCCGCGTGAGCGACTTAGGGTGGGCTCTTGCAGATTCTATGTATTTTAATCTCTAAACATTTGAGTGCCAAGAACAACTCTCGTGCAGGCCCGCATTCAGTTCTCGACGTTCAAGCTTTTGCTATAGTAAATGTCTCTAAAAATGAGGCCGTATCTCGCCCTGACCAACTGTTTTTGGCTCAATTGTAATCCATCCAGCCGCAGTCAGCTGGGCAGGACCCAGTGCAGGTTTGGAAGGCTTTGGAAATTAAAGCACCGTAAGATTGTGAGTGTTCAAGTTTAGGGGGGACTAAGTATTTTGCGCGAATGTGAAAGCCCTGGGTTTATTTGTGTAAGTTAAAAATTTAGTTTTTGTTTGTGTATAAGAGTTTAGCAATGTGTTTAAGTAAGATTGTGCAACTGTTTTAAGTTTAGGGGGGACTAAGTATTTTGCGCGAATGTGAAAGCCCTGGGTTTATTTGTGTAAGTTAAAAATTGAGTTTTTGTTTGTGTATAAGAGTTTAGCAATGTGTTTAAGTAAGATTGTGCAACTGTTTTAAGTTTAGGGGGGACTAAGTATTTTGCGCGAATGTGAAAGCCCTGGGTTTATTTGTGTAAGTTAAAAATTGAGTTTTTGTTTGTGTATAAGAGTTTAGCAATGTGTTTAAGTAAGATTGTGCAACTGTTTTAAGTTTAGGGGGGACTAAGTATTTTGCGCGAATGTGAAAGCCCTGGGTTTATTTGTGTAAGTTAAAAATTGAGTTTTTGTTTGTGTATAAGAGTTTAGCAATGTGTTTAAGTAAGATTGTGCAACTGTTTTAAGTTTAAGGGGGACTGAGTACAGATAGCGCCAGTCGTTGCGCTATATGAATTTAATGGGCCCCCACCACAATAGCTGAAATCTATTACGTTAAAAAATGAAATTTAATACAGAATACCCCAATACGTATTAAGTTGCTTAAACAACTCAACTACTTTCCTTTATAGTATATTTACGAGTGTCAAATTAATGTTAGAAGTGTCAAACCCCAACACAATATGGCTGAGGCCCCACTATTTAAACTTCTTTTCGTATGCTATGAAATATCACAGGTATTGTTAATGCTTGTAACGTTTATTACAAAAGATAGACATACATTTGATGCTATTTTTCATATTAAAATCTAATTTGAGGCCCGAAAAATATATCTATAAACAGGTTAGAACCATACAAATTCAAGTATGCCTTTTTCACCAGTAATCAACTGTATGCCACAGAAAATGGAATCTTTACTTTAGCTACAGAAAACGGAGCAAAGCCAAGGGGGGATGACTGAAATAAACAGTTTCCAACCTGACTCTTCCCGCACATAAACATGTCTTTCTTGACCTCATTTCAAATTATATAGAGTACTGAAAGCTCATTTTCCATAGCAAATATACTAAGGAACTCATTTTACGACTAGAACGCAAACTAGGACCCCTCATTCAGATTCAAAACACGAGAATTATTGACTGAACATTTCCCCACTATCAAGCACACAGGATTCTTTAAAGCTATCTTAACTTCTTTAAAACCCCAATATGACCCATCTCACATGCAGATCCTGTTCTATGACTTGCCCTTCATGTCAATGTACCCCACAGTATCATGCAAATTCAAGATAAGGCTTACTACACCTATATATCCAAAATGGTCTTTGTAAGGAATCTAGACCCCCCCCCCTTTGTATGCATGACCCCCACTGGGGTTATCCACCTCTGACCATTACAGAAAATGGAGCTGTGCCCAAGGACTCCCTATACTATTCAGTCATAGCCTCATTAAAGTACTCCAAAAACTTCTATATTCGCTTTCAACTGCATTTCTTGGTTTTAATCTATTGAACATTCACCCTCTGATCCATTCAAAAGTAAGGGCCCCCAAATTGATACCGTAGTACTCTCGTAACACCCCCGGGACAAATCGTGCATTTTTGCTCATGAAATTAAAATACTCCAAAAACGTTTATATGCCTTTCACCAGTGTATTTTTTGGTTTCCAACTATTGAACATTCATCCTCGGTACCTCTCATAAGTAGAGACCCCCTCCTTGAGGCCCTAGACTCATCTTAAAAGCTCGAGACGAATCGTGCAAAAAAACAGGTTAGGATAAGGCACCAGTTCCTCAGGTACACCATGGGTGGTGGTCCCCCAGGGACCCCAGGGGGGACCAACACCCCACCACCGCCAGCCAGCCAGGAGCGCGCTGACTGTGCCCTAACCTAACCACCTAAAACAAGAGGGATGGACGATCTGGCCCGACAGGGTCAAGTCGGCATGGAAGTGCCCAACCGTTTCTGAAATTTTTTTACCTCAATCTGTCTCCTTATTCACTACTGTAATGACGGGTGGTGGTGGTAGTGACGGGTGGTGGTGGTGACGGGTGGTGGTGGTGGTGACGGGTGGTGGTGGAAGTGACGGGTGGTGGTAGTGACGGGTGGTGGTAGTGACGGGTGGTGGTAGTGACGGGTGGTGGTGGTGACGGGTGGTGGTGGTGACGGGTGGTGGTGGTGACGGGTGGTGATGGTGACGGGTGGTGGTAGTGACGGGTGGTGGTAGTGACGGGTGGTGGAAGTGACGGGTGGTGGTGGTGACGGGTGGTGGTGGTGACGGGTGGTGATGGTGACGGGTGGTGGTGGTGACGGGTGGTGGTAGTGACGGGTGGTGGTAGTGACGGGTGGTGGTAGTGACGGGTGGTGGTAGTGACGGGTAGTGGTGGTGACGGGTGGTGGTGGTGACGGGTGGTGGTGGTGACGGGTGGTGGTAGTGACGGGTGGTGGTGGTGACGGGTGGTGGTAGTGACGGGTGGTGGTGACGGGTGGTGGTAGTGACGGGTGGTGGTAGTGACGGGTGGTGGTGGTGACGGGTGGTGGTGGTGACGGGTGGTGGTGGTGACGGGTGGTGGTAGTGACGGGTGGTGGTGGTGACGGGTGGTGGTAGTGACGGGTGGTGGTAGTGACGGGTAGTGGTGGTGACGGGTGGTTGTGGTGATGGGTGGTGGTAGTGACGGGTGGTGGTGGTGATGGGTGGTGGTAGTGACGGGTGGTGGTGGTGACGGGTGGTGGTGACGGGTGGTGGTGGTGACGGGTGGTGGTAGTGACGAGTGGTGGTAGTGACGGGTGGTGGTAGTGACGAGTGGTGGTAGTGACGGGTGGTGGTAGTGACGAGTGGTGGTAGTGACGGATGGTGGTGGTGATAGGTGGTGGTGGTGACGGGTGGTGGTGGTGACGGGTGGTGGTAATGACGGGTGGTGGTGGTGACGGGTGGTGGTAGTGACGGGTGGTGGTAGTGACGGGTGGTGGTGGTGACGGGTGGTGGTAGTGACGGGTGGTGGTAGTGACGGGTGGTGGTGGTGACGGGTGGTGGTGGTGGTGACGGGTGGTGGTGGTGACGGGTGGTGGTAGTGACGGGTGGTGGTGGTGGTGACGGGTGGTGGTGGTGACGGGTGGTGGTAGTGACAGGTGGTGGTGGTGACGGGTGGTGGTAGTGACGGGTAGTGGTAGTGACGGATAGTGGTGGTGACGGGTGGTGGTGGTAGTGACGGGTGGTGGTGGTGGTGACGGGTGGTGGTAGTGACGGGTGGTGGTGGTGACGGGTGGTGGTAGTGACGGGTGGTGGTGGTGGTGACGGGTGGTGGTGGTGGTGACGGGTGGTGGTGGTGGTGACGGGTGGTGGTGGTGGTGACGGGTGGTGGTGGTGGTGACGGGTGGTGACGGGTGGTGGTGGTGGTGACGGGTGGTGGTGGTGGTGATGGGTGGTGGTGACGGGTGGTGACGGGTGGTGGTGGTGGTGACGGGTGGTGGTGGTGGTGGTGACGGGTGGTGGTGGTGGTGACGGGTGGTGGTGGTGGTGACGGGTGGTGGTGGTGACGGGTGGTGGTGGTGGTGACGGGTGGTGGTGGTGACGGGTTGTGGTGGTGGTGGTGACGGGTGGTGACGGGTGGTGGTGGTGGTGACGGGTGGTGGTGGTGGTCGTGACGGGTGGTGGTGGTGACGGGTGGTGGTAGTGACAGGTGGTGGTGGTGACGGGTGGTGGTAGTGACGGGTAGTGGTAGTGACGGATAGTGGTGGTGACGGGTGGAGGTGGTAGTCACGGGTGGTGGTGGTGGTGGTGACGGGTGGTGGTGGTGACGGGTGGTGGTGGTGACGGGTGGTGGTAGTGACGGGTGGTGGTGGTGACGGGTGGTGGTGGTGGTGACGGGTGGTGGTGGAAGTGACGGGTGGTGGTAGTGACGGGTGGTGGTAGTGACGGGTGGTGGTAGTGACGGGTGGTGGTGGTGACGGGTGGTGGTGGTGACGGGTGGTGGTGGTGACGGGTGGTGGTGGTGACGGGTGGTGGTAGTGACGGGTGGTGGTAGTGACGGGTGGTGGAAGTGACGGGTGGTGGTGGTGACGGGTGGTGGTGGTGACGGGTGGTGGTGGTGACGGGTGGTGGTGGTGACGGGTGGTGGTAGTGACGGGTGGTGGTAGTGACGGGTGGTGGTAGTGACGGGTGGTGGTAGTGACGGGTAGTGGTGGTGACGGGTGGTGGTGGTGACGGGTGGTGGTGGTGACGGGTGGTGGTAGTGACGGGTGGTGGTGGTGACGGGTGGTGGTAGTGACGGGTGGTGGTGACGGGTGGTGGTAGTGACGGGTGGTGGTAGTGACGGGTGGTGGTGGTGACGGGTGGTGGTGGTGACGGGTGGTGGTGGTGACGGGTGGTGGTAGTGACGGGTGGTGGTGGTGACGGGTGGTGGTAGTGACGGGTGGTGGTAGTGACGGGTAGTGGTGGTGACGGGTGGTTGTGGTGATGGGTGGTGGTAGTGACGGGTGGTGGTGGTGATGGGTGGTGGTAGTGACGGGTGGTGGTGGTGACGGGTGGTGGTGACGGGT
>NC_091167.1:12458994-12615658 GCF_040958095.1 Procambarus clarkii
CCGGATACATGCACTCTTGTGCTCCCCGGATACATGCACTCTTGTGCTCCCCGGATACATGCACTCTTGTGCTCCCCGGATACATGCACTCTTGTGCTCCCCGGATACATGCACTCTTGTGCTCCCCGGATACATGCACTCTTGTGCTCCCCGGATACATGCACTCTTGTGCTCCCCGGATACATGCACTCTTGTGCTCCCCGGATACATGCACTCTTGTGCTCCCCGGATACATGCACTCTTGTGCTCCCCGGATACATGCACTCTTGTGCTCCCCGGATACATGCACTCATGTGCTCCCCGGATACATGCACTCTTGTGCTCCCCGGATACATGCACTCTTGTGCTCCCCGGATACATGCACTCTTGTGCTCCCCGGATACATGCACTCTTGTGCTCCCCGGATACATGCACTCTTGTGCTCCCCGGATACATGCACTCTTGTGCTCCCCGGATACATGCACTCTTGTGCTCCCCGGATACATGCACTCTTGTGCTCCCCGGATACATGCACTCTTGTGCTCCCCGGATACATGCACTCTTGTGCTCCCCGGATACATGCACTCTTGTGCTCCCCGGATACATGCACTCTTGTGCTCCCCGGATACATGCACTCTTGTGCTCCCCGGATACATGCACTCTTGTGCTCCCCGGATACATGCACTCTTGTGCTCCCCGGATACATGCACTCTTGTGCTCCCCGGATACATGCACTCTTGTGCTCCCCGGATACATGCACTCTTGTGCTCCCCGGATACATGCACTCTTGTGCTCCCCGGATACATGCACTCTTGTGCTCCCCGGATACATGCACTCTTGTGCTCCCCGGATACATGCACTCTTGTGCTCCCCGGATACATGCACTCTTGTGCTCCCCGGATACATGCACTCTTGTGCTCCCCGGATACATGCACTCTTGTGCTCCCCGGATACATGCACTCTTGTGCTCCCCGGATACATGCACTCTTGTGCTCCCCGGATACATGCACTCTTGTGCTCCCCGGATACATGCACTCTTGTGCTCCCCGGATACATGCACTCTTGTGCTCCCCGGATACATGCACTCTTGTGCTCCCCGGATACATGCACTCTTGTGCTCCCCGGATACATGCACTCTTGTGCTCCCCGGATACATGCACTCTTGTGCTCCCCGGATACATGCACTCTTGTGCTCCCCGGATACATGCACTCTTGTGCTCCCCGGATACATGCACTCTTGTGCTCCCCGGATACATGCACTCTTGTGCTCCCCGGATACATGCACTCTTGTGCTCCCCGGATACATGCACTCTTGTGCTCCCCGGATACATGCACTCTTGTGCTCCCCGGATACATGCACTCTTGTGCTCCCCGGATACATGCACTCTTGTGCTCCCCGGATACATGCACTCTTGTGCTCCCCGGATACATGCACTCTTGTGCTCCCCGGATACATGCACTCTTGTGCTCCCCGGATACATGCACTCTTGTGCTCCCCGGATACATGCACTCTTGTGCTCCCCGGATACATGCACTCTTGTGCTCCCCGGATACATGCACTCTTGTGCTCCCCGGATACATGCACTCTTGTGCTCCCCGGATACATGCACTCTTGTGCTCCCCGGATACATGCACTCTTGTGCTCCCCGGATACATGCACTCTTGTGCTCCCCGGATACATGCACTCTTGTGCTCCCCGGATACATGCACTCTTGTGCTCCCCGGATACATGCACTCTTGTGCTCCCCGGATACATGCACTCTTGTGCTCCCCGGATACATGCACTCTTGTGCTCCCCGGATACATGCACTCTTGTGCTCCCCGGATACATGCACTCTTGTGCTCCCCGGATACATGCACTCTTGTGCTCCCCCGGATACATGCACTCTTGTGCTCCCCGGATACATGCACTCTTGTGCTCCCCGGATACATGCACTCTTGTGCTCCCCGGATACATGCACTCTTGTGCTCCCCGGATACATGCACTCTTGTGCTCCCCGGATACATGCACTCTTGTGCTCCCCGGATACATGCACTCTTGTGCTCCCCGGATACATGCACTCTTGTGCTCCCCGGATACATGCACTCTTGTGCTCCCCGGATACATGCACTCTTGTGCTCCCCGGATACATGCACTCTTGTGCTCCCCGGATACATGCACTCTTGTGCTCCCCGGATACATGCACTCTTGTGCTCCCCGGATACATGCACTCTTGTGCTCCCCGGATACATGCACTCTTGTGCTCCCCGGATACATGCACTCTTGTGCTCCCCGGATACATGCACTCTTGTGCTCCCCGGATACATGCACTCTTGTGCTCCCCGGATACATGCACTCTTGTGCTCCCCGGATACATGCACTCTTGTGCTCCCCGGATACATGCACTCTTGTGCTCCCCGGATACATGCACTCTTGTGCTCCCCGGATACATGCACTCTTGTGCTCCCCGGACATGCACTCTTGTGCTCCCCGGATACATGCACTCTTGTGCTCCCCGGATACATGCACTCTTGTGCTCCCCGGATACATGCACTCTTGTGCTCCCCGGATACATGCACTCTTGTGCTCCCCGGATACATGCACTCTTGTGCTCCCCGGATACATGCACTCTTGTGCTCCCCGGATACATGCACTCTTGTGCTCCCCGGATACATGCACTCTTGTGCTCCCCGGATACATGCACTCTTGTGCTCCCCGGATACATGCACTCTTGTGCTCCCCGGATACATGCACTCTTGTGCTCCCCGGATACATGCACTCTTGTGCTCCCCGGATACATGCACTCTTGTGCTCCCCGGATACATGCACTCTTGTGCTCCCCGGATACATGCACTCTTGTGCTCCCCGGATACATGCACTCTTGTGCTCCCCGGATACATGCACTCTTGTGCTCCCGGATACATGCACTCTTGTGCTCCCCGGATACATGCACTCTTGTGCTCCCCGATACATGCACTCTTGTGCTCACCCGGATACAGCACTCTTGTGCTCCCCGGATACATGCACTCTTGTGGCTCCCCGGATACATGCACTCTTGTGCTCCCCGATACATGCACTCTTGTGCTCCCCGGATACATGCACTCTTGTGCTCCCCGGATACATGCACATCTTGTGCTCCCGGATACATGCACTCTTGTGCTCCCCGGATACATGCACTCATTGTGCTCCCCGGATACATGCACTCTTGTGCTCCCCGGATACATGCACTCTTGTGCTCCCCGGATACATGCACTGCTTGTGCTCCCCGGATACATGCACTTCTTGTGCTCCCCGGATACATGCACTCATGTGCTCCCCGGATACATGCACTCATTGTGCTCCTCCGATACATGCACTCTTGTGCTCCCCGAGATACAGGCTCTCATGTAGCTCCCCGGATACATAGCACTCATTGTGCTCCCCCGGATACATGCACGACTTGTAGCTCCCCGGATACATGCACTCATGTGCTCCCGGATACATGCACTCATTGTGCTTCCCCGGATACATGCACTCACTATGTGCTCCCCGGATACATGCACTCTTGTGCTCCCCGGATACATGCACTCTTGTGCTCCCCGGATACATGCACTCTTGTGCTCCCCCGGATACATGCACTCTTGTGCTCCCCGGATACATGCACTCTTGTGCTCCCCGGATACATGCACTCTTGTGCTCCCCGGATACATGCACTCTTGTGCTCCCCGGATACATGCACTCTTGTGCTCCCCGGATACATGCACTCTTGTGCTCCCCGGATACATGCACTCTTGTGCTCCCCGGATACATGCACTCTTGTGCTCCCCGGATACATGCACTCTTGTGCTCCCCGGATACATGCACTCTTGTGCTCCCCGGATACATGCACTCTTGTGCTCCCCGGATACATGCACTCTTGTGACTCCCCGGATACATGCACTCTTGTGCTCCCACGATACATGCACTCTTGTGCTCCCGGATACATGCACTCTTGTGCTCCCCGGATACATGCACTCTTGTGCTCCCCGGATACATGCACTCTTGTGCTCCCCGGATACATGCACTCTTGTGCTCCCCCGGATACATGCACTCTTGTGCTCCCCGGATACATGCACTCTTGTGCTCCCCGGATACATGCACTCTTGTGCCTCCCCGGATACATGCACTCTTGTGCTCCCCGGATACATGCACTCTTGTGCTCCCCGGATACATGCACTCTTGTGCTCCCCGGATACATGCACTCTTGTGCTCCCCGGATACATGCACTCTTGTGCTCCCCGGATACATGCACTCTTGTGCTCCCCGGATACATGCACTCTTGTGCTCCCCGGATACATGCACTCTTGTGCTCCCCGGATACATGCACTCTTTGTGCTCCCCGGATACATGCACTCTTGTGCTCCCCGGATACATGCACTCTTTGTGCCCCCCCGGATACATGCACTCTTGTGCTCCCCGGATACATGCACTCTTGTGCTCCCCGGATACATGCACTCTTGTGCTCCCCGGATACATGCACTCTTGTGCTCCCCGGATACATGCACTCTTGTGCTCCCCGGATACATGCACTCTTGTGCTCCCCGGATCATGCACTCTTGTGCTCCCCGGATACATGCACTCTTGTGCTCCCCGGATACATGCACTCTTGTGCTCCCCGGATACATGCACTCTTGTGCTCCCCGGATACATGCACTCTTGTGCTCCCCGGATACATGCACTCTTGTGCTCCCCGGATACATGCACTCTTGTGCTCCCCGGATACATGCACTCTTGTGCTCCCCGGATACATGCACTCTTGTGCTCCCCGGATACATGCACTCTTGTGCTCCCCGGATACATGCACTCTTGGCTCCCCGGATACATGCACTCTTGTGCTCCCCGGATACATGCACTCTTGTGCTCCCGGATACATGCACTCTGTGCTCCCCGGATACATGCACTCTTGTGCTCCCCGGATGCATGCACTCTTGTGCTCCCCGGATACATGCACTCTTGTGCTCCCCGGATACATGCACTCTTGTGCTCCCGGATACATGCACTCTTGTGTCCCCGGATACATGCACTCTTGTGCTCCCCGATACATGCACTCTTGTGCCCGGATCATGCACTCTTGTGCTCCCCGGATACATGCACTCTTGTGCTCCCCGGATACATGCACTCTTGTGCTCCCCGGACATGCATGCACTTGTGCTCCCCGGATACATGCACTCTTGTGCTCCCCGGATACATGCACTCTTGTGCTCCCCGGATACATGCACTCTTGTGCTCCCCGGATACATATGCACTCTTTGTGCTCCCCGGATACATGCACTCTTGTGCTCCCGGATACATGCACTCTTGTGCTCCCCGGATACATGCACTCTTGTGCTCCCCGGATACATGCACTCTTGTGCCCCGGATACATGCACTCTTGTGCTCCCGGATACATGCACTCTTGTGCTCCCCGGATACATGCACTCTTGTGCTCCGGATACATGCACTCTTGTGCTCCCCGGATACATGCACTCTTGTGCTCCCCGGATACATGCACTCTTGTGCTCCCCGGATACATGCACTCTTGTGCTCCCCGGATACATGCACTCTTGTGCTCCCCGGATACATTGCACTCTTGTGCTCCCCGGATACATGCACTCTTGTGCTCCCCGGATACATGCACTCTTGTGCTCCCCGGATACATGCACTCTTGTGCTCCCCGGATACATGCACTCTTGTGCTCCCCGGATACATGCACTCTTGTGCTCCCCGGATACATGCACTCTTGTGCTCCCCGGATACATGCACTCTTGTGCTCCCCGGATACATGCACTCTTGTGCTCCCCGGATACATGCACTCTTGTGCTCCCCGGATACATGCACTCTTGTGCTCCCGGATACATGCACTCTTGTGCTCCCCGGATACATGCACTCTTGTGCTCCCCGGATACATGCACTCTTGTGCTCCCCGGATACATGCACTCTTGTGCTCCCCGGATACATGCATCTTGTGCTCCCCGGATACATGCACTCTTGTGCTCCCCGGATACATGCACTCTTGTGCTCCCCGGATACATGCACTCTTGTGCTCCCGGATACATGCACTCTTGTGCTCCCCGGATACATGCACTCTTGTGCTCCCCGGATACATGCACTCTTGTGCTCCCGGATACATGCACTCTTGTGCTCCCCGGATACATGCACTCTTGTACTCCCCGGATACATGCACTCTGTGCTCCCCGGATACATGCACTCTTGTGCTCCCCGGATACATGCACTCTTGTGCTCCCCGGATACATGCACTCTTGTGCTCCCGGATACATGCACTCTTGTGCTCCCCGGATACATGCACTCTGTGCTCCCCGGATACATGCACTCTTGTACTCCCGGATACATGCACTCTTGTGCCCCCGGATACATGCACTCTTGTGCTCCCCGGATACATGCACTCTTGTGCTCCCCGGATACATGCACTCTTGTGCTCCCCGGATACATGCACTCTTGTGCTCCCGGATACATGCACTCTGTGCTCCCCGGATACATGCACTCTTGTGCTCCCGGATACATGCACTCTTGTGCTCCCCGGATACATGCACTCTTGTGCTCCCCGGATACATGCACTCTTGTGCTCCCCGGATACATGCACTCTTGTGCTCCCGGATACATGCACTCTTGTGCTCCCCGGATACATGCACTCTTGTGCTCCCCGGATACATGCACTCTTGTGCTCCCCGGATACATGCACTCTGTGCTCCCCGGATACATGCACTCTTGTGCTCCCGGATACATGCACTCTTGTGCTCCCCGGATACATGCACTCTTGTGCTCCCCGGATACATGCACTCTTGTGCTCCCCGGATACATGCACTCTTGTGCTCCCGGATACATGCACTCTTGTGCTCCCCGGATACATGCACTCATTGTGCTCCCGGATACATGCACTCTTGTGCTCCCCGGATACATGCACTCTTGTGCTCCCGGATACATGCACTCATGTGCTCCCCGGATACATGCACTCTTGTGCTCCCCGGATACATGCACTCTTGTGCTCCCCGGATACATGCACTCTTGTGCTCCCCGGATACATGCACTCATGTGCTCCCCGGATACATGCACTCTTGTGCTCCCCGGATACATGCACTCTTGTGCTCCCCGGATACATGCACTCTGTGCTCCCCGGATACATGCACTCTTGTGCTCCCCGGATACATGCACTCTTGTGCTCCCCGGATACATGCACTCTTGTGCTCCCCGGATACATGCACTCTTGTGCTCCCCGGATACATGCACTCTTGTGCTCCCGGATACATGCACTCTTGTGCTCCCCGGATACATGCACTCTTGTGCTCCCCGGATACATGCACTCTTGTGCTCCCCGGATACATGCATCTTGTGCTCCCCGGATACATGCACTCTTGTGCTCCCCGGATACATGCACTCTTGTGCTCCCCGGATACATGCACTCTTGTGCTCCCCGGATACATGCACTCTTGTGCTCCCCGGATACATGCACTCTTGTCTCCCGGATACATGCACTCTTGTGCTCCCCGGATACATGCACTCTTGTGCTCCCGGATACATGCACTCTGTGCTCCCCGGATACATGCACTCTTGTGCTCCCCGGATACATGCACTCTTGTGCTCCCCGGATACATGCACTCTTGTGCTCCCCGGATACATGCACTCTTGTGCTCCCCGGATACATGCACTCTTGTGCTCCCGGATACATGCACTCTTGTGCTCCCCGGATACATGCACTCTTGTGCTCCCCGGATACATGCACTCTTGTGCTCCCCGGATACATGCACTCTTGTGCTCCCCGGATACATGCACTCTTGTGCTCCCGGATACATGCACTCTTGTGCTCCCCGGATACATGCACTCTTGTGCTCCCCGGATACATTGCACTCTGTGCTCCCCGGATACATGCACTCTTGTGCTCCCCGGATACATGCACTCTTGTGCCCCCGGATACATGCACTCTTGCTCCCCGGATACATGCACTCTTGTGCTCCCCGGATACATGCACTCTTGTGCTCCCCGGATACATGCACTCTTGTGCTCCCGGATACATGCATCTTGTGCTCCCCGGATACATGCACTCTTGTGCTCCCCGGATACATGCACTCTTGTGCTCCCCGGATACATGCACTCTTGTGCTCCCCGGATACATGCACTCTTGTGCTCCCCGGATACATGCACTCTTGTGCTCCCGGATACATGCACTCTTGTGCTCCCCGGATACATGCACTCTTGTGCTCCCCGGATACATGCACTCTTGTGCTCCCCGGATACATGCACCTTGTGCTCCCCGGATACATGCACTCTTGTGCTCCCCGGATACATGCACTCTTGTGCTCCCCGGATACATGCACTCTTGTGCTCCCCGGATACATGCACTCTTGTGCTCCCCGGATACATGCACTCTTGTGCTCCCGGATACATGCACTCTTGTGCTCCCCGGATACATGCACTTTGTGCTCCCCGGATACATGCACTCTTGTGCTCCCCGGATACATGCACTCTTGTGCTCCCCGGATACATGCACTCTTGTGCTCCCCGGATACATGCACTCTTGTGCCCCGGATACATGCACTCTTGTGCTCCCCGGATACATGCACTCTTGTGCTCCCCGGATACATGCACTCTTGTGCTCCCCGGATACATGCACTCTTGTGCTCCCCGGATACATGCACTCTTGTGCTCCCGGATACATGCACTCTTGTGCTCCCCGGATACATGCACTCTTGTGCTCCCCGGATACATGCACTCTTGTGCTCCCCGGATACATGCACTCTTGTGCTCCCCGGATACATGCACTCTTGTGCTCCCCGGATACATGCACTCTTGTGCTCCCCGGATACATGCACTCTTGTGCTCCCCGGATACATGCACTCTTGTGCTCCCCGGATACATGCACTCTTGTGCTCCCCGGATACATGCACTCTTGTGCTCCCCGGATACATGCACTCTTGCTCCCCGGATACATGCACTCTTGTGCTCCCCGGATACATGCACTCTTGTGCTCCCCGGATACATGCACTCTTGTGCTCCCCGGATACATGCACTCTTGTGCTCCCCGGATACATGCACTCTTGTGCTCCCCGGATACATGCACTCTTGTGCTCCCGGATACATGCACTCTTGTGCTCCCCGGATACATGCACTCTTGTGCTCCCCGGATACATGCACTCTTGTGCTCCCCGGATACATGCACTCTTGTGCTCCCCGGATACATGCACTCTTGTGCTCCCCGGATACATGCACTCTTGTGCTCCCCGGATACATGCACTCTTGTGCTCCCCGGATACATGCACTCTTGTGCTCCCCGGATACATGCACTCTTGTGCTCCCCGGATACATGCACTCTGTGCTCCCCGGATACATGCACTCTTGTGCTCCCCGGATACATGCACTCTTGTGCTCCCCGGATACATGCACTCTTGTGCTCCGGATACATGCACTCTTGTACTCCCCGGATACATGCACTCTTGTGCTCCCGGATACATGCACTCTTGTGCTCCCCGGATACATGCACTCTTGTGCTCCCCGGATACATGCACTCTTGTGCTCCCCGGATACATGCACTCTTGTGCTCCCCGGATACATGCACTCTTGTGCTCCCCGGATACATGCACTCTTGTGCTCCCCGGATACATGCACTCTTGTGCTCCCCGGATACATGCACTCTTGTGCTCCCCGGATACATGCACTCTTGTGCTCCCCGGATACATGCACTCTTGTGCTCCCGGATACATGCACTTGTGCTCCCCGGATACATGCACTCTTGTGCTCCCGGATACATGCACTCTTGTGCTCCCCGGATACATGCACTCTTGTGCTCCCCGGATACATGCACTCTTGTGCTCCCCGGATACATGCACTCTTGTGCTCCCCGGATACATGCACTCTTGTGCTCCCCGGATACATGCACTCTTGTGCTCCCCGGATACATGCACTCTTGTGCTCCCGGATACATGCACTCTTGTGCTCCCCGGATACATGCACTCTTGTGCTCCCCGGATACATGCACTCTTGTGCTCCCCGGATACATGCACTCTTGTGCTCCCCGGATACATGCACTCTTGTGCTCCCCGGATACATGCACTCTTGTGCTCCCCGGATACATGCACTCTTGTGCTCCCCGGATACATGCACTCTTGTGCTCCCCGGATACATGCACTCTTGTGCCCCGGATACATGCACTCTTGTGCTCCCCGGATACATGCACTCTTGTGCTCCCCGGATACATGCACTCTTGTGCTCCCCGGATACATGCACTCTTGTGCTCCCCGGATACATGCACTCTTGTGCTCCCCGGATACATGCACTCTTGTGCTCCCCGGATACATGCACTCTTGTGCTCCCCGGATACATGCACTCTTGTGCTCCCCGGATACATGCACTCTTGTGCTCCCCGGATACATGCACTCTTGTGCTCCCCGGATACATGCACTCTTGTGCTCCCCGGATACATGCACTCTTGTGCTCCCGGATACATGCACTCTTGTGCTCCCCGGATACATGCACTTGTGCTCCCCGGATACATGCACTCTTGTGCTCCCCGGATACATGCACTCTTGTGCTCCCCGGATACATGCACTCTTGTGCTCCCCGGATACATGCACTCTTGTGCTCCCCGGATACATGCACTCTTGTGCTCCCCGGATACATGCACTCTTGTGCTCCCCGGATACATGCACTCTTGTGCTCCCCGGATACATGCACTCTTGTGCTCCCCGGATACATGCACTCTTGTGCTCCCCGGATACATGCACTCTTGTGCTCCCCGGATACATGCACTCTTGTGCTCCCCGGATACATGCACTCTTGTGCTCCCCGGATACATGCACTCTTGTCCCCGGATACATGCACTCTTGTGCTCCCCGGATACATGCACTCTTGTGCTCCCCGGATACATGCACTCTTTGTGCTCCCCGGATACATGCACTCTTGTGCTCCCCGGATACATGCACTCTTGTGCTCCCGGATACATGCACTCTTGTGCTCCCCGGATACATGCACTCTTGTACCCCGGATACATGCACTCTTGTGCTCCCGGATACATGCACTCTTGTGCTCCCCGGATACATGCACTCTTGTGCTCCCCGGATACATGCACTCTTGTGCTCCCCGGATACATGCACTCTTGTGCTCCCCGGATACATGCACTCTTGTGCTCCCCGGATACATGCACTCTTGTGCTCCCCGGATACATGCACTCTTGTGCTCCCCGGATACATGCACTCTTGTGCTCCCCGGATACATGCACTCTTGTGCTCCCCGGATACATGCACTCTTGTGCTCCCCGGATACATGCACTCTTGTGTCCCCGGATACATGCACTCTTGTGCTCCCCGGATACATGCACTCTTGTGCTCCCGGATACATGCACTCTTGTGCTCCCCGGATACATGCACTCTTGTGCTCCCCGGATACATGCACTCTTGTGCTCCCCGGATACATGCACTCTTGTGCTCCCCGGATACATGCACTCTTGTGCTCCCCGGATACATGCACTCTTGTGCCCCGGATACATGCACTCTTGTGCTCCCCGGATACATGCACTCTTGTGCTCCCCGGATACATGCACTCTTGTGCTCCCCGGATACATGCACTCTTGTGCTCCCCGGATACATGCATTGTGCTCCCGGATACATGCACTCTTGTGCTCCCCGGATACATGCACTCTTGTGCTCCCCGGATACATGCACTCTTGTGCTCCCGGATACATGCACTCTTGTGCTCCCCGGATACATGCACTCTTGTGCTCCCCGGATACATGCACTCTTGTGCTCCCCGGATACATGCACTCTTGTGCTCCCCGGATACATGCACTCTTGTGCTCCCCGGATACATGCACTCTTGTACTCCCCGGATACATGCACTCTGTGTCTCCCCGGATACATGCACTCTTGTACTCCCCGGATACATGCACTCTTGTGCTCCCCGGATACATGCACTCTTGTGCTCCCCGGATACATGCACTCTTGTGCTCCCCGGATACATGCACTCTTGTGCTCCCCGGATACATGCACTCTTGTGCTCCCCGGATACATGCACTCTTGTGCTCCCCGGATACATGCACTCTTGTACTCCCCGGATACATGCACTCTTGTGCTCCCCGGATACATGCACTCTTGTGCTCCCCGGATACATGCACTCTTGTGCTCCCCGGATACATGCACTCTTGTGCTCCCCGGATACATGCACTCTTGTACTCCCCGGATACATGCACTCTTGTACTCCCCGGATACATGCACTCTTGCTCCCCGGATACATGCACTCTTGTACTCCCCGGATACATGCACTCTGTGCTCCCCGGATACATGCACTCTTGTGCTCCCCGGATACATGCACTCTTGTGCTCCCCGGATACATGCACTCTTGTGCTCCCGGATACATGCACTCTTGTACTCCCCGGATACATGCACTCTTGGCTCCCCGGATACATGCACTCTTGTACTCCCCGGATACATGCACTCTTGTGCTCCCCGGATACATGCACTCTTGTGCTCCCCGGATACATGCACTCTTGTGCTCCCCGGATACATGCACTCTGTGCTCCCCGGATACATGCACTCTTGTACTCCCCGGATACATGCACTCTTGTGCTCCCCGGATACATGCACTCTTGTGCTCCCCGGATACATGCACTCTTGTACTCCCCGGATACATGCACTCTTGTGCTCCCCGGATACATGCACTCTGTGCTCCCCGGATACATGCACTCTTGTGCTCCCCGGATACATGCACTCTTGTACTCCCCGGATACATGCACTCTTGTGCTCCCCGGATACATGCACTCTTGTGCTCCCCGGATACATGCACTCTTGTGCTCCCCGGATACATGCACTCTTGTGCTCCCCGGATACATGCACTCTTGTGCTCCCCGGATACATGCACTCTTGTGCTCCCCGGATACATGCACTCTTGTGCTCCCCGGATACATGCACTCTTGTGCTCCCCGGATACATGCACTCTTGTGCTCCCCGGATACATGCACTCTTGTGCTCCCCGGATACATGCTCTTGTGCTCCCCGGATACATGCACTCTTGTGCTCCCCGGATACATGCACTCTTGTGCTCCCCGGATACATGCACTCTTGTGCTCCCCGGATACATGCACTCTTGTGCTCCCCGGATACATGCACTCTTGTGCTCCCCGGATACATGCACTCTTGTGCTCCCCGGATACATGCACTCTTGTGCTCCCCGGATACATGCACTCTTGTGCTCCCCGGATACATGCACTCTTGTGCTCCCCGGATACATGCACTCTTGTGCTCCCCGGATACATGCATCTTGTGCTCCCCGGATACATGCACTCTTGTGCTCCCCGGATACATGCACTCTTGTGCTCCCGGATACATGCACTCTTGTACTCCCCGGATACATGCACTCTTGTGCTCCCCGGATACATGCACTCTTGTGCTCCCCGGATACATGCACTCTTGTGCTCCCCGGATACATGCACTCTTGTGCTCCCCGGTGTCTCCCCGGATACATGCACTCTTGTGCTCCCCGGATACATGCACTCTTGTGCTCCCCGGATACATGCATCTCTTGTGCTCCCCGGATACATGCACTCTTGTGCTCCCCGGATACATGCACTCTTGTGCTCCCCGGATACATGCACTCTTGTGCTCCCCGGATACATGCACTCTTGTGCTCCCCGGATACATGCACTCTTGTGCTCCCGGATACATGCACTCTTGTGCTCCCCGGATACATGCACTCTTGTGCTCCCCGGATACATGCACTCTTGTGCTCCCCGGATACATGCACTCTTGTGCTCCCCGGATACATGCACTCTTGTGCTCCCCGGATACATGCACTCTTGTGCTCCCCGGATACATGCACTCTTGTGCTCCCCGGATACATGCACTCTTGTGCTCCCCGGATACATGCACTCTTGTGCTCCCCGGATACATGCACTCTTGTGCTCCCCGGATACATGCACTCTTGTGCTCCCCGGATACATGCACTCTTGTGCTCCCCGGATACATGCACTCTTGTGCTCCCCGGATACATGCACTCTTGTGCTCCCCGGATACATGCACTCTTGTGCTCCCCGGATACATGCACTCTTGTGCTCCCCGGATACATGCACTCTTGTGCTCCCCGGATACATGCACTCTTGTGCTCCCCGGATACATGCACTCTTGTGCTCCCCGGATACATGCACTCTTGTGCTCCCCGGATACATGCACTCTTGTGCTCCCCGGATACATGCACTCTTGTGCTCCCCGGATACATGCACTCTTGTGCCCCCCGGATACATGCACTCTTTGTGCTCCCCGGATACATGCACTCTTGTGCTCCCCGGATACATGCACTCTTGTGCTCCCCGGATACATGCACTCTTGTGCTCCCCGGATACATGCACTCTTGTGCTCCCCGGATACATGCACTCTTGTGCTCCCCGGATACATGCACTCTTGTGCTCCCCGGATACATGCACTCTTGTGCTCCCCGGATACATGCACTCTTGTGCTCCCCGGATACATGCACTCTTGTGCTCCCCGGATACATGCACTCTTGTGCTCCCGGATACATGCACTCTTGTGCTCCCCGGATACATGCACTCTTGTGCTCCCCGGATACATGCACTCTTGTGCTCCCCGGATACATGCACTCTTGTGCTCCCCGGATACATGCACTCTTGTGCTCCCCGGATACATGCACTCTTGTGCTCCCCGGATACATGCACTCTTGTGCTCCCCGGATACATGCACTCTTGTGCTCCCCGGATACATGCACTCTTGTGCTCCCCGGATACATGCACTCTTGTGCTCCCCGGATACATGCACTCTTGTGCTCCCCGGATACATGCACTTGTGCTCCCCGGATACATGCACTCTTGTGCTCCCCGGATACATGCACTCTTGTGCTCCCCGGATACATGCACTCTTGTGCTCCCCGGATACATGCACTCTTGTGCTCCCCGGATACATGCACTCTTGTGCTCCCCGGATACATGCACTCTTGTGCCCCGGATACATGCACTCTTGTGCTCCCCGGATACATGCACTCTTGTGCTCCCCGGATACATGCACTCTTGTGCTCCCCGGATACATGCACTCTTGTACTCCCCGGATACATGCACTCTTGTGCTCCCCGGATACATGCACTCTTGTGCTCCCCGGATACATGCACTCTTGTGCTCCCCGGATACATGCACTCTTGTGCTCCCCGGATACATGCACTCTTGTACTCCCCGGATACATGCACTCTTGTGCTCCCCGGATACATGCACTCTTGTGCTCCCCGGATACATGCACTCTTGTGCTCCCCGGATACATGCACTCTTGTACTCCCCGGATACATGCACTCTTGTGCTCCCCGGATACATGCACTCTTGTGCTCCCCGGATACATGCACTCTTGTACTCCCCGGATACATGCACTCTTGCTCCCCGGATACATGCACTCTTGTGCTCCCCGGATACATGCACTCTTGTGCTCCCCGGATACATGCACTCTTGTGCTCCCCGGATACATGCACTCTTGTGCTCCCCGGATACATGCACTCTTGTGCTCCCCGGATACATGCACTCTTGTGCTCCCCGGATACATGCACTCTTGTGCTCCCCGGATACATGCACTCTTGTGCTCCCGGATACATGCACTCTTGTGCTCCCCGGATACATGCACTCTTGTGCTCCCCGGATACATGCACTCTTGTGCTCCCCGGATACATGCACTCTTGTGCTCCCCGGATACATGCACTTGTGCTCCCCGGATACATGCACTCTTGTGCTCCCCGGATACATGCACTCTTGTGCTCCCCGGATACATGCACTCTTGTGCTCCCCGGATACATGCACTCTTGCTCCCCGGATACATGCACTCTTGTGCTCCCCGGATACATGCACTCTTGTACTCCCCGGATACATGCACTCTTGTGCTCCCCGGATACATGCACTCTTGTGCTCCCCGGATACATGCACTCTTGTGCTCCCCGGATACATGCACTCTTGTGCTCCCCGGATACATGCACTCTTGTGCTCCCCGGATACATGCACTCTGTGCTCCCCGGATACATGCACTCTGTGCTCCCCGGATACATGCACTCTTGTGCTCCCCGGATACATGCTCTTGTGCTCCCCGGATACATGCTCTCTTGTGCTCCCCGGATACATGCACTCTTGTGCTCCCCGGATACATGCACTCTTGTGCTCCCCGGATACATGCACTCTTGTGCTCCCCGGATACATGCACTCTTGTGCTCCCCGGATACATGCACTCTTGTGCTCCCCGGATACATGCACTCTTGTGCTCCCCGGATACATGCACTCTTGTGCTCCCCGGATACATGCACTCTTGTGCTCCCCGGATACATGCACTCTTGTGCTCCCCGGATACATGCACTCTTGTGCTCCCCGGATACATGCACTCTTGTGCTCCCCGGATACATGCACTCTTGTGCTCCCCGGATACATGCACTCTTGTGCTCCCCGGATACATGCACTCTTGTGCTCCCCGGATACATGCACTCTTGTGCTCCCCGGATACATGCACTCTTGTGCTCCCCGGATACATGCACTCTTGTGCTCCCCGGATACATGCACTCTTGTGCTCCCCGGATACATGCACTCTTGTGCTCCCGGATACATGCACTCTTGTGCTCCCCGGATACATGCACTCTTGTGCTCCCCGGATACATGCACTCTTGTGCTCCCCGGATACATGCACTCTTGTGCTCCCCGGATACATGCACTCTTGTGCTCCCCGGATACATGCACTCTTGTGCTCCCCGGATACATGCACTCTTGTGCTCCCCGGATACATGCACTCTTGTGCTCCCCGGATACATGCACTCTTGTGCTCCCCGGATACATGCACTCTTGTGCTCCCCGGATACATGCACTCTTGTGCTCCCCGGATACATGCACTCTTGTGCTCCCCGGATACATGCACTCTTGTGCTCCCCGGATACATGCACTCTTGTGCTCCCCGGATACATGCACTCTTGTGCTCCCCGGATACATGCACTCTTGTGCTCCCCGGATACATGCACTCTTGTGCTCCCCGGATACATGCACTCTTGTTCCCCGGATACATGCACTCTTGTGCTCCCCGGATACATGCACTCTTGTGCTCCCCGGATACATGCACTCTTGTGCTCCCCGGATACATGCACTCTTGTGCTCCCCGGATACATGCACTCTTGTGCTCCCCGGATACATGCACTCTTGTGCTCCCCGGATACATGCACTCTTGTGCTCCCCGGATACATGCACTCTTGTACTCCCCGGATACATGCACTCTTGTGCTCCCGGATACATGCACTCTTGTACTCCCCGGATACATGCACTCTAGTGCTCCCCGGATACATGCACTCTTGTGCTCCCGGATACATGCACTCTTGTCCCCGGATACATGCACTCTTGTGCTCCCCGGATACATGCACTCTTGTAGCTCCCGGATACATGCACTCTTGTGCTCCCCGGATACATGCACTCTTGTGCTCCCCGGATACATGCACTCTTGTGCTCCCCGGATACATGCACTCTTGTGCTCCCCGGATACATGCACTCTTGTGCTCCCCGGATACATGCACTCTGTGCTCCCCGGATACATGCACTCTTGTGCTCCCCGGATACATGCACTCTTGTGCTCCCCGGATACATGCACTCTTGTGCTCCCCGGATACATGCACTCTTGTGCTCCCCGGATACATGCACTCTTGTGCTCCCCGGATACATGCACTCTGTGCTCCCCGGATACATGCACTCTTGTGCTCCCCGGATACATGCACTCTTGTGCTCCCCGGATACATGCACTCTTGTGCTCCCCGGATACATGCACTCTTGTGCCCCGGATACATGCACTCTTGTGCTCCCCGGATACATGCACTCTTGTGCTCCCCGGATACATGCACTCTTGTGCTCCCCGGATACATGCACTCTTGTGCTCCCCGGATACATGCACTCTTGTGCTCCCCGGATACATGCACTCTTGTGCTCCCCGGATACATGCACTCTTGTGCTCCCCGGATACATGCACTCTTGTGCTCCCGGATACATGCTCTTGTGCTCCCCGGATACATGCACTCTTGTGCTCCCCGGATACATGCACTCTTGTACTCCCCGGATACATGCACTCTTGTGCTCCCCGGATACATGCACTCTGTGCTCCCCGGATACATGCACTCTTGTGCTCCCCGGATACATGCACTCTTGTGCTCCCGGATACATGCACTCTTGTGCTCCCCGGATACATGCACTCTTGTGCTCCCCGGATACATGCACTCTTGTGCTCCCCGGATACATGCACTCTTCTGCTCCCCGGATACATGCACTCTTGTGCCCCGGATACATGCACTCTTGTGCTCCCCGGATACATGCACTCTTGTGCTCCCCGGATACATGCACTCTTGTGCTCCCCGGATACATGCACTCTTGTGCTCCCCGGATACATGCACTCTTGTGCTCCCCGGATACATGCACTCTTGTGCTCCCCGGATACATGCACTCTTGTGCTCCCCGGATACATGCACTCTTGTGCTCCCCGGATACATGCACTCTTGTGCTCCCCGGATACATGCACTCTTGTGCTCCCCGGATACATGCACTCTTGTGCTCCCCGGATACATGCACTCTTGTGCTCCCCGGATACATGCACTCTTGTGCTCCCCGGATACATGCACTCTTTGCTCCCCGGATACATGCACTCTTGTCCCCGGATACATGCACTCTTGTGCTCCCCGGATACATGCACTCTTGTGCTCCCCGGATACATGCACTCTTGTGCTCCCCGGATACATGCACTCTTGTGCTCCCCGGATACATGCACTCTTGTGCTCCCCGGATACATGCACTCTTGTGCTCCCCGGATACATGCACTCTTGTGCTCCCCGGATACATGCACTCTTGTGCTCCCCGGATACATGCACTCTTGTGCTCCCCGGATACATGCACTCTTGTGCTCCCCGGATACATGCACTCTTGTGCTCCCCGGATACATGCACTCTTGTGCTCCCCGGATACATGCACTCTTGTGCTCCCCGGATACATGCACTCTTGTGCTCCCCGGATACATGCACTCTTGTGCTCCCCGGATACATGCACTCTTGTGCTCCCCGGATACATGCACTCTTGTGCTCCCCGGATACATGCACTCTTGTGCCCCGGATACATGCACTCTTGTGCTCCCCGGATACATGCACTCTTGTGCTCCCCGGATACATGCACTCTTGTGCTCCCCGGATACATGCACTCTTGTGCTCCCCGGATACATGCACTCTTGTGCTCCCCGGATACATGCACTCTTGTGCTCCCCGGATACATGCACTCTTGTGCTCCCCGGATACATGCACTCTTGTGCTCCCCGGATACATGCACTCTTGTGCTCCCCGGATACATGCACTCTTGTGCTCCCCGGATACATGCACTCTTGTGCTCCCCGGATACATGCACTCTTTGTGCTCCCCGGATACATGCACTCTTGTGCTCCCCGGATACATGCACTCTTGTGCTCCCCGGATACATGCACTCTTGTGCTCCCCGGATACATGCACTCTTGTGCTCCCGGATACATGCACTCTTGTGCTCCCCGGATACATGCACTCTTGTGCTCCCCGGATACATGCACTCTTGTGCTCCCCGGATACATGCACTCTTGTGCTCCCCGGATACATGCACTCTTGTGCTCCCCGGATACATGCACTCTTGTGCTCCCCGGATACATGCACTCTTGTGCTCCCCGGATACATGCACTCTTGTGCTCCCCGGATACATGCACTCTTGTGCTCCCCGGATACATGCACTCTTGTGCTCCCCGGATACATGCACTCTTGTGCTCCCGGATACATGCACTCTTGTGCTCCCCGGATACATGCACTCTTGTGCTCCCCGGATACATGCACTCTTGTGCTCCCCGGATACATGCACTCTTGTACTCCCCGGATACATGCACTCTGTGCTCCCCGGATACATGCACTCTTGTACTCCCCGGATACATGCACTCTTGTGCTCCCCGGATACATGCACTCTTGTGCTCCCCGGATACATGCACTCTTGTGCTCCCCGGATACATGCACTCTTGTGCTCCCCGGATACATGCACTCTTGTACTCCCCGGATACATGCACTCCTGTGCTCCCCGGATACATGCACTCTTGTACTCCCCGGATACATGCACTCTTGTGCTCCCCGGATACATGCACTCTTGTGCTCCCCGGATACATGCACTCTTGTGCTCCCCGGATACATGCACTCTTGTGCTCCCCGGATACATGCACTCTTGTACTCCCCGGATACATGCACTCTTGTGCTCCCCGGATACATGCACTCTTGTACTCCCCGGATACATGCACTCTGTGCTCCCCGGATACATGCACTCTTGTGCTCCCCGGATACATGCACTCTTGTGCTCCCCGGATACATGCACTCTTGTGCTCCCCGGATACATGCACTCTTGTACTCCCCGGATACATGCACTCTTGTGCTCCCCGGATACATGCACTCTTGTCTCCCCGGATACATGCACTCTTGTGCTCCCCGGATACATGCACTCTTGTGCTCCCCGGATACATGCACTCTTGTGCTCCCCGGATACATGCACTCTTGTGCTCCCCGGATACATGCACTCTTGTGCTCCCCGGATACATGCACTCTTGTGCTCCCCGGATACATGCACTCTTGTGCTCCCCGGATACATGCACTCTTGTGCTCCCCGGATACATGCACTCTTGTGCTCCCCGGATACATGCACTCTGTGCTCCCCGGATACATGCACTCTTGTGCTCCCCGGATACATGCACTCTTGTGCTCCCCGGATACATGCACTCTTGTGCTCCCCGGATACATGCACTCTTGTGCTCCCCGGATACATGCACTTGTGCTCCCCGGATACATGCACTCTTGTGCTCCCCGGATACATGCACTCTTGTGCTCCCCGGATACATGCACTCTTGTGCTCCCCGGATACATGCACTCTTGTGCTCCCCGGATACATGCACTCTTGTGCTCCCCGGATACATGCACTCTTGTGCTCCCCGGATACATGCACTCTTGTGCTCCCCGGATACATGCACTCTTGTGCTCCCCGGATACATGCACTCTTGTGCTCCCCGGATACATGCACTCTTGTGCTCCCCGGATACATGCACTTGTGCTCCCCGGATACATGCACTCTTGTGCTCCCCGGATACATGCACTCTTGTGCTCCCCGGATACATGCACTCTTGTGCTCCCCGGATACATGCACTCTTGTGCTCCCCGGATACATGCACTCTTGTGCTCCCCGGATACATGCACTCTTGTGCTCCCCGGATACATGCACTCTTGTGCTCCCCGGATACATGCACTCTTGTGCTCCCCGGATACATGCACTCTTGTGCTCCCCGGATACATGCACTCTTGTGCTCCCCGGATACATGCACTCTTGTGCTCCCCGGATACATGCACTCTTGTGCTCCCCGGATACATGCACTCTTGCTCCCCGGATACATGCACTCTTGTGCTCCCCGGATACATGCACTCTTGTGCTCCCCGGATACATGCACTCTTGTGCTCCCCGGATACATGCACTCTTGTGCTCCCCGGATACATGCACTCTTGTGCTCCCCGGATACATGCACTCTTGTGCTCCCCGGATACATGCACTCTTGTGCTCCCCGGATACATGCACTCTTGTGCTCCCCGGATACATGCACTCTTGTGCTCCCCGGATACATGCACTCTTGTGCTCCCCGGATACATGCACTCTTGTGCTCCCCGGATACATGCACTCTTGTGCTCCCCGGATACATGCACTCTTGTGCTCCCCGGATACATGCACTCTTGTGCTCCCCGGATACATGCACTCTTGTGCTCCCCGGATACATGCACTCTTGTGCTCCCCGGATACATGCACTCTTGTGCTCCCCGGATACATGCACTCTTGTGCTCCCCGGATACATGCACTCTTGTGCTCCCCGGATACATGCACTCTTGTGCTCCCCGGATACATGCACTCTTGTGCTCCCCGGATACATGCACTCTTGTGCTCCCCGGATACATGCACTCTTGTGCTCCCCGGATACATGCACTCTTGTGCTCCCCGGATACATGCACTCTTGTGCTCCCCGGATACATGCACTCTTGTGCTCCCCGGATACATGCACTCTTGTGCTCCCCGGATACATGCACTCTTGTGCTCCCCGGATACATGCACTCTTGTGCTCCCCGGATACATGCACTCTTGTGCTCCCCGGATACATGCACTCTAGGCTCCCCGGATACATGCACTCTTGTACTCCCCGGATACATGCACTCTGTGCTCCCCGGATACATGCACTCTTGTACTCCCCGGATACATGCACTCTTGTGCTCCCCGGATACATGCACTCTTGTGCTCCCCGGATACATGCACTCTTGTGCTCCCCGGATACATGCACTCTTGTACTCCCCGGATACATGCACTCTTGTGCTCCCCGGATACATGCACTCTTGTGCTCCCCGGATACATGCACTCTTGTGCTCCCCGGATACATGCACTTGTGCTCCCGGATACATGCACTCTTGTGCTCCCCGGATACATGCACTCTTGTGCTCCCCGGATACATGCACTCTTGTGCTCCCCGGATACATGCACTCTTGTGCTCCCCGGATACATGCACTCTTGTGCTCCCGGATACATGCACTCTTGTGCTCCCCGGATACATGCACTCTTGTGCTCCCCGGATACATGCACTCTTGTGCTCCCCGGATACATGCACTCTTGTGCTCCCCGGATACATGCACTCTTGTGCTCCCCGGATACATGCACTCTTGTGCTCCCCGGATACATGCACTCTTGTGCTCCCCGGATACATGCACTCTTGTGCTCCCCGGATACATGCACTCTTGTGCTCCCCGGATACATGCACTCTTGTGCTCCCCGGATACATGCACTCTTGTGCTCCCCGGATACATGCACTCTTGTGCTCCCCGGATACATGCACTCTTGTGCTCCCCGGATACATGCACTCTTGTGCTCCCCGGATACATGCACTCTTGTGCTCCCCGGATACATGCACTCTTGTGCTCCCCGGATACATGCACTCTTGTGCTCCCCGGATACATGCACTCTTGTGCTCCCCGGATACATGCACTCTTGTGCTCCCCGGATACATGCACTCTTGTGCTCCCCGGATACATGCACTTGTGCTCCCGGATACATGCACTCTTGTGCTCCCCGGATACATGCACTCTTGTGCTCCCCGGATACATGCACTCTTGTGCTCCCCGGATACATGCACTCTTGTGCTCCCCGGATACATGCACTCTTGCTCCCCGGATACATGCACTCTGTGCTCCCCGGATACATGCACTCTTGTGCTCCCCGGATACATGCACTCTTGTGCTCCCCGGATACATGCACTCTTGTGCTCCCCGGATACATGCACTCTTGTGCTCCCCGGATACATGCACTCTTGTGCTCCCCGGATACATGCACTCTTGTGCTCCCCGGATACATGCACTCTTGTGCTCCCCGGATACATGCACTCTTGTGCTCCCCGGATACATGCACTCTTGTGCTCCCCGGATACATGCACTCTTGTGCTCCCCGGATACATGCACTCTTGTGCTCCCCGGATACATGCACTCTTGTGCTCCCCGGATACATGCACTCTTGTGCTCCCCGGATACATGCACTCTTGTGCTCCCCGGATACATGCACTCTTGTGCTCCCCGGATACATGCACTCTTGTGCTCCCCGGATACATGCACTCTTGTGCTCCCCGGATACATGCACTCTTGTGCTCCCCGGATACATGCACTCTTGTGCTCCCCGGATACATGCACTCTTGTGCTCCCCGGATACATGCACTCTTGTGCTCCCCGGATACATGCACTCTTGTGCTCCCCGGATACATGCACTCTTGTGCTCCCCGGATACATGCACTCTTGTGCTCCCCGGATACATGCACTCTTGTGCTCCCCGGATACATGCACTCTTGTGCTCCCCGGATACATGCACTCTTGTGCTCCCCGGATACATGCACTCTTGTGCTCCCCGGATACATGCACTCTTGTGCTCCCCGGATACATGCACTCTTGTGCTCCCCGGATACATGCACTCTTGTGCTCCCCGGATACATGCACTCTTGTGCTCCCCGGATACATGCACTCTTGTGCTCCCCGGATACATGCACTCTGTGCTCCCCGGATACATGCACTCTTGTGCTCCCCGGATACATGCACTCTTGTGCTCCCCGGATACATGCACTCTTGTGCTCCCCGGATACATGCACTCTTGTGCTCCCCGGATACATGCACTCTTGTGCTCCCCGGATACATGCACTCTTGTGCTCCCCGGATACATGCACTCTTGTGCTCCCCGGATACATGCACTCTTGTGCTCCCCGGATACATGCACTCTTGTGCTCCCCGGATACATGCACTCTTGTGCTCCCCGGATACATGCACTCTTGTGCTCCCCGGATACATGCACTCTTGTGCTCCCCGGATACATGCACTCTTGTGCTCCCCGGATACATGCACTCTTGTGCTCCCCGGATACATGCACTCTTGTGCTCCCCGGATACATGCACTCTTGTGCTCCCCGGATACATGCACTCTTGTGCTCCCCGGATACATGCACTCTTGTGCTCCCCGGATACATGCACTCTTGTGCTCCCCGGATACATGCACTCTTGTGCTCCCCGGATACATGCACTCTTGTGCTCCCCGGATACATGCACTCTTGTGCTCCCCGGATACATGCACTCTTGTGCTCCCCGGATACATGCACTCTTGTGCTCCCCGGATACATGCACTCTTGTGCTCCCCGGATACATGCACTCTTGTGCTCCCCGGATACATGCACTCTTGTGCTCCCCGGATACATGCACTCTTGTGCTCCCCGGATACATGCACTCTTGTGCTCCCCGGATACATGCACTCTTGTGCTCCCCGGATACATGCACTCTTGTGCTCCCCGGATACATGCACTCTTGTGCTCCCCGGATACATGCACTCTTGTGCTCCCCGGATACATGCACTCTTGTGCTCCCCGGATACATGCACTCTTTGTCTCCCGGATACATGCACTCTTGTGCTCCCCGGATACATGCACTCTTGTGCTCCCCGGATACATGCACTCTTGTGCTCCCCGGATACATGCACTCTTGTGCTCCCCGGATACATGCACTCTTGTGCTCCCCGGATACATGCACTCTTGTGCTCCCCGGATACATGCACTCTTGTGCTCCCCGGATACATGCACTCTTGTGCTCCCCGGATACATGCACTCTTGTGCTCCCCGGATACATGCACTCTTGTGCTCCCCGGATACATGCACTCTTGTGCTCCCCGGATACATGCACTCTTGTGCTCCCCGGATACATGCACTCTTGTGCTCCCCGGATACATGCACTCTTGTGCTCCCCGGATACATGCACTCTTGTGCTCCCCGGATACATGCACTCTTGTGCTCCCCGGATACATGCACTCTTGTGCTCCCCGGATACATGCACTCTTGTGCTCCCCGGATACATGCACTCTTGTGCTCCCCGGATACATGCACTCTTGTGCTCCCCGGATACATGCACTCTTGTGCTCCCCGGATACATGCACTCTTGTGCTCCCCGGATACATGCACTCTTGTGCTCCCCGGATACATGCACTCTTGTGCTCCCCGGATACATGCACTCTTGTGCTCCCCGGATACATGCACTCTTGTGCTCCCCGGATACATGCACTCTTGTGCTCCCCGGATACATGCACTCTTGTGCTCCCCGGATACATGCACTCTTGTGCTCCCCGGATACATGCACTCTTGTGCTCCCCGGATACATGCACTCTTGTGCTCCCCGGATACATGCACTCTTGTGCTCCCCGGATACATGCACTCTTGTGCTCCCCGGATACATGCACTCTTGTGCTCCCCGGATACATGCACTCTTGTGCTCCCCGGATACATGCACTCTTGTGCTCCCCGGATACATGCACTCTTGTGCTCCCCGGATACATGCACTCTTGTGCTCCCCGGATACATGCACTCTTGTGCTCCCCGGATACATGCACTCTTGTGCTCCCCGGATACATGCACTCTTGTGCTCCCCGGATACATGCACTCTTGTGCTCCCCGGATACATGCACTCTTGTGCTCCCCGGATACATGCACTCTTGTGCTCCCCGGATACATGCACTCTTGTGCTCCCCGGATACATGCACTCTTGTGCTCCCCGGATACATGCACTCTTGTGCTCCCCGGATACATGCACTCTTGTGCTCCCCGGATACATGCACTCTTGTGCTCCCCGGATACATGCACTCTTGTGCTCCCCGGATACATGCACTCTTGTGCTCCCCGGATACATGCACTCTTGTGCTCCCCGGATACATGCACTCTTGTGCTCCCCGGATACATGCACTCTTGTGCTCCCCGGATACATGCACTCTTGTGCTCCCCGGATACATGCACTCTTGTGCTCCCCGGATACATGCACTCTGTGCTCCCCGGATACATGCACTCTTGCTCCCCGGATACATGCACTCTTGTGCTCCCCGGATACATGCACTCTTGTGCTCCCCGGATACATGCACTCTTGTGCTCCCCGGATACATGCACTCTTGTGCTCCCGGATACATGCACTCTTGTGCTCCCCGGATACATGCACTCTTGTGCTCCCCGGATACATGCACTCTTGTGCTCCCCGGATACATGCACTCTTGTGCCCCGGATACATGCACTCTTGTGCTCCCCGGATACATGCACTCTTGTGCTCCCCGGATACATGCACTCTTGTGCTCCCCGGATACATGCACTCTTGTGCTCCCCGGATACATGCACTCTTGTGCTCCCCGGATACATGCACTCTTGTGCTCCCCGGATACATGCACTCTTGTGCTCCCCGGATACATGCACTCTTGTGCTCCCCGGATACATGCACTCTTGTGCTCCCCGGATACATGCACTCTTGTGCTCCCCGGATACATGCACTCTTGTGCTCCCCGGATACATGCACTCTTGTGCTCCCCGGATACATGCACTCTTGTGCTCCCCGGATACATGCACTCTTGTGCTCCCCGGATACATGCACTCTTGTGCTCCCCGGATACATGCACTCTTGTGCTCCCCGGATACATGCACTCTTGTGCTCCCCGGATACATGCACTCTTGTGCTCCCCGGATACATGCACTCTTGTGCTCCCCGGATACATGCACTCTTGTGCTCCCCGGATACATGCACTCTTGTGCTCCCCGGATACATGCACTCTTGTGCTCCCCGGATACATGCACTCTTGTGCTCCCCGGATACATGCACTCTTGTGCTCCCCGGATACATGCACTCTTGTGCTCCCCGGATACATGCACTCTTGTGCTCCCCGGATACATGCACTCTTGTGCTCCCCGGATACATGCACTCTGTGCTCCCCGGATACATGCACTCTTGTACTCCCCGGATACATGCACTCTTGTGCTCCCCGGATACATGCACTCTTGTACTCCCCGGATACATGCACTCTTGTGCTCCCCGGATACATGCACTCTTGTGCTCCCCGGATACATGCACTCTTGTGCTCCCCGGATACATGCACTCTTGTGCTCCCCGGATACATGCACTCTTGTGCTCCCCGGATACATGCACTCTTGTGCTCCCCGGATACATGCACTCTTGTGCTCCCCGGATACATGCACTCTTGTGCTCCCCGGATACATGCACTCTTGTGCTCCCCGGATACATGCACTCTTGTGCTCCCCGGATACATGCACTCTTGTGCTCCCCGGATACATGCACTCTTGTGTTCCCCGGATACATGCACTCTTGTGCTCCCCGGATACATGCACTCTTGTGCTCCCCGGATACATGCACTCTTGTGCTCCCCGGATACATGCACTCTTGTGCTCCCCGGATACATGCACTCTTGTGCTCCCCGGATACATGCACTCTGTGCTCCCCGGATACATGCACTCTTGTGCTCCCCGGATACATGCACTCTTGTGCTCCCCGGATACATGCACTCTTGTGCTCCCCGGATACATGCACTCTTGTGCTCCCGGATACATGCACTCTTGTGCTCCCCGGATACATGCACTCTTGTGCTCCCCGGATACATGCACTCTTGTGCTCCCCGGATACATGCACTCTTGTGCTCCCCGGATACATGCACTCTTGTGCTCCCCGGATACATGCACTCTTGTGCTCCCCGGATACATGCACTCTTGTGCTCCCCGGATACATGCACTCTTGTGCTCCCCGGATACATGCACTCTTGTGCTCCCCGGATACATGCACTCTTGTGCTCCCCGGATACATGCACTCTTGTGCTCCCCGGATACATGCACTCTTGTGCTCCCCGGATACATGCACTCTTGTGCTCCCCGGATACATGCACTCTTGTGCTCCCCGGATACATGCACTCTTGTGCTCCCCGGATACATGCACTCTTGTGCTCCCGGATACATGCACTCTTGTGCTCCCCGGATACATGCACTCTTGTGCTCCCCGGATACATGCACTCTTGTGCTCCCCGGATACATGCACTCTTGTGCTCCCCGGATACATGCACTCTTGTGCTCCCCGGATACATGCACTCTTGTGCTCCCCGGATACATGCACTCTGTGCTCCCCGGATACATGCACTTGTGCTCCCCGGATACATGCACTCTTGTGCTCCCCGGATACATGCACTCTTGTGCTCCCCGGATACATGCACTCTTGTGCTCCCCGGATACATGCACTCTTGTGCTCCCCGGATACATGCACTCTTGTGCTCCCCGGATACATGCACTCTTGTGCTCCCCGGATACATGCACTCTTGTGCTCCCCGGATACATGCACTCTTGTGCTCCCCGGATACATGCACTCTTGTGCTCCCCGGATACATGCACTCTTGTGCTCCCCGGATACATGCACTCTTGTGCTCCCCGGATACATGCACTCTTGTGCTCCCCGGATACATGCACTCTTGTGCTCCCCGGATACATGCACTCTTGTGCTCCCCGGATACATGCACTCTTGTGCTCCCCGGATACATGCACTCTTGTGCTCCCCGGATACATGCACTCTTGTGCTCCCCGGATACATGCACTCTTGTGCTCCCCGGATACATGCACTCTTGTGCTCCCCGGATACATGCACTCTTGTGCTCCCCGGATACATGCACTCTTGTGCTCCCCGGATACATGCACTCTTGTGCTCCCCGGATACATGCACTCTTGTGCTCCCCGGATACATGCACTCTTGTGCTCCCCGGATACATGCACTCTTGTGCTCCCCGGATACATGCACTCTTGTGCTCCCCGGATACATGCACTCTTGTGCTCCCCGGATACATGCACTCTTGTGCTCCCCGGATACATGCACTCTTGTGCTCCCCGGATACATGCACTCTTGTGCTCCCCGGATACATGCACTCTTGTGCTCCCCGGATACATGCACTCTTGTGCTCCCCGGATACATGCACTCTGTGCTCCCCGGATACATGCACTCTTGTGCTCCCCGGATACATGCACTCTTGTGCTCCCCGGATACATGCACTCTTGTGCTCCCCGGATACATGCACTCTTGTGCTCCCCGGATACATGCACTCTTGTGCTCCCCGGATACATGCACTCTTGTGCTCCCCGGATACATGCACTCTTGTGCTCCCCGGATACATGCACTCTTGTGCTCCCCGGATACATGCACTCTTGTGCTCCCCGGATACATGCACTCTTGTGCTCCCCGGATACATGCACTCTTGTGCTCCCCGGATACATGCACTCTTGTGCTCCCCGGATACATGCACTCTTGTGCTCCCCGGATACATGCACTCTTGTGCTCCCCGGATACATGCACTCTTGTGCTCCCCGGATACATGCACTCTTGTGCTCCCCGGATACATGCACTCTTGTGCTCCCCGGATACATGCACTCTTGTGCTCCCCGGATACATGCACTCTTGTGCTCCCCGGATACATGCACTCTTGTGCTCCCCGGATACATGCACTCTTGTGCTCCCCGGATACATGCACTCTTGTGCTCCCCGGATACATGCACTCTTGTGCTCCCCGGATACATGCACTCTTGTGCTCCCCGGATACATGCACTCTTGTGCTCCCCGGATACATGCACTCTTGTGCTCCCCGGATACATGCACTCTTGTGCTCCCCGGATACATGCACTCTGTGCTCCCGGATACATGCACTCTTGTACTCCCCGGATACATGCACTCTTGTGCTCCCCGGATACATGCACTCTGTGCTCCCCGGATACATGCACTCTTGTACTCCCCGGATACATGCACTCTTGTGCTCCCCGGATACATGCACTCTTGTACTCCCCGGATACATGCACTCTTGTGCTCCCCGGATACATGCACTCTTGTGCTCCCCGGATACATGCACTCTTGTGCTCCCCGGATACATGCACTCTTGTGCTCCCCGGATACATGCACTCTTGTGCTCCCCGGATACATGCACTCTTGTGCTCCCCGGATACATGCACTCTTGTGCTCCCCGGATACATGCACTCTTGTGCTCCCCGGATACATGCACTCTTGTGCTCCCCGGATACATGCACTCTTGTGCTCCCCGGATACATGCACTCTTGTGCTCCCCGGATACATGCACTCTTGTACTCCCCGGATACATGCACTCTTGTGCTCCCCGGATACATGCACTCTTGTGCTCCCCGGATACATGCACTCTTGTGCTCCCCGGATACATGCACTCTTGTGCTCCCCGGATACATGCACTCTTGTGCTCCCCGGATACATGCACTCTTGTGCTCCCCGGATACATGCACTCTTGTGCTCCCCGGATACATGCACTCTTGTGCTCCCCGGATACATGCACTCTTGTGCTCCCCGGATACATGCACTCTTGTGCTCCCCGGATACATGCACTCTTGTGCTCCCCGGATACATGCACTCTTGTGCTCCCCGGATACATGCACTCTTGTGCTCCCCGGATACATGCACTCTTGTGCTCCCCGGATACATGCACTCTTGTGCTCCCCGGATACATGCACTCTTGTGCTCCCCGGATACATGCACTCTTGTGCTCCCCGGATACATGCACTCATGTGCTCCCCGGATACATGCACTCTTGTGCTCCCCGGATACATGCACTCATTGTTGCTACCCGGATACATGCACTCATGTGCTCCCCGGATACATGCACTCTTGTGCTCCCCGGATACATTGCACTCATTGTGCTCCCCGGATACATGCACTCTTGTGCTCCCCGGATACATGCACTCTTGTGCTCCCCGGATACATGCACTCATTGTGCTCCCCGGATACATGCACTCTTGTGCTCCCCGGATACATGCACTCTTGTGCTCCCCGGATACATGCACTCTTGTGCTCCCCGGATACATGCACTCTTGTGCTCCCCGGATACATGCACTCTTGTGCTCCCCGGATACATGCACTCATGTGCTCCCCGGATACATGCACTCTTGTGCTCCCCGGATACATGCACTCTTGTGCTCCCCGGATACATGCACTCATTGTGCTCCCCGGATACATGCACTCATTGTGCTCCCCGGATACATGCACTCTTGTGCTCCCCGGATACATGCACTCTTGTGCTCCCCGGATACATGCACTCTGTGCTCCCCGGATACATGCACTCTTGTGCTCCCCGGATACATGCACTCTTGTGCTCCCCGGATACATGCACTCTTGTGCTCCCCGGATACATGCACTCTTGTGCTCCCCGGATACATGCACTCTTGTGCTCCCCGGATACATGCACTCTTGTGCTCCCCGGATACATGCACTCTTGTGCTCCCCGGATACATGCACTCTTGTGCTCCCCGGATACATGCACTCTTGTGCTCCCCGGATACATGCACTCTTGTGCTCCCCGGATACATGCACTCTTGTGCTCCCCGGATACATGCACTCTTGTGCTCCCCGGATACATGCACTCTTTGTGCTCCCCGGATACATGCACTCTTGTGCTCCCCGGATACATGCACTCTTGTGCTCCCCGGATACATGCACTCTTGTGCTCCCCGGATACATGCACTCTTGTGCTCCCCGGATACATGCACTCTTGTGCTCCCCGGATACATGCACTCTTGTGCTCCCCGGATACATGCACTCTTGTGCTCCCCGGATACATGCACTCTTGTGCTCCCCGGATACATGCACTCTTGTGCTCCCCGGATACATGCACTCTTGTGCTCCCCGGATACATGCACTCTTGTGCTCCCCGGATACATGCACTCTTGTGCTCCCCGGATACATGCACTCTTGTGCTCCCCGGATACATGCACTCTTGTGCTCCCCGGATACATGCACTCTTGTGCTCCCCGGATACATGCACTCTTGTGCTCCCCGGATACATGCACTCTTGTGCTCCCCGGATACATGCACTCTTGTGCTCCCCGGATACATGCACTCTTGTGCTCCCCGGATACATGCACTCTTTGTGCTCCCCCGGATACATGCACTCTTGTGCTCCCCGGATACATGCACTCTTGTGCTCCCCGGATACATGCACTCTTTGTGCTCCCCGGATACATGCACTCTTGTGCTCCCCGGATACATGCACTCTTGTGCTCCCCGGATACATGCACTCTTGTGCTCCCCGGATACATGCACTCTTGTGCTCCCCGGATACATGCACTCTTGTGCTCCCCGGATACATGCACTCTTTGTGCTCCCCGGATACATGCACTCTTGTGCTCCCCGGATACATGCACTCTTGTGCTCCCCGGATACATGCACTCTTGTGCTCCCCGGATACATGCACTCTTGTGCTCCCCGGATACATGCACTCTTGTGCTCCCCGGATACATGCACTCTTGTGCTCCCCGGATACATGCACTCTTGTGCTCCCCGGATACATGCACTCTTGTGCTCCCCGGATACATGCACTCTTGTGCTCCCCGGATACATGCACTCTTGTGCTCCCCGGATACATGCACTCTTGTGCTCCCCGGATACATGCACTCTTGTGCTCCCCGGATACATGCACTCTTGTGCTCCCCGGATACATGCACTCTTGTGCTCCCCGGATACATGCACTCTTGTGCTCCCCGGATACATGCACTCTTGTGCTCCCCGGATACATGCACTCTTGTGCTCCCCGGATACATGCACTCTTGTGCTCCCCGGATACATGCACTCTTGTGCTCCCCGGATGACATGCACTCTTGTGCTCCCCGGATACATGCACTCTTGTGCTCCCCGGATACATGCACTCTTGTGCTCCCCGGATACATGCACTCTTGTGCTCCCCGGATACATGCACTCATTGTGCTCCCCGGATACATGCACTCTTGTGCTCCCCGGATACATGCACTCTTGTGCTCCCCGGATACATGCACTCTTGTGCTCCCCGGATACATGCACTCTTGTGCTCCCCGGATACATGCACTCTTGTGCTCCCCGGATACATGCACTCTTGTGCTCCCCGGATACATGCACTCTTGTGCTCCCCGGATACATGCACTCTTGTGCTCCCCGGATACATGCACTCTTGTGCTCCCCGGATACATGCACTCTTGTGCTCCCCGGATACATGCACTCTTGTGCTCCCCGGATACATGCACTCTTGTGCTCCCCGGATACATGCACTCATTGTGCTCCCCGGATACATGCACTCTTGTGCTCCCCGGATACATGCACTCTTGTACTCCCCGGATACATGCACTCTAGTGCTCCCCGGATACATGCACTCTTGTACTCCCCGGATACATGCACTCTAGTGCTCCTCCCCGGATACATGCACTCTTGTACTCCCCGGATACATGCACTCTTGTGCTCCCCGGATACATGCACTCTAGTGCTCCCCGGATACATGCACTCTTGTACTCCCCGGATACATGCACTCCTGTGCTCCCCGGATACATGCACTCTTGTACTCCCCGGATACATGCACTCTTGTGCTCCCCGGATACATGCACTCTTGTGCTCCCCGGATACATGCACTCTTGTGCTCCCCGGATACATGCACTCTTGTACTCCCCGGATACATGCACTCTTGTACTCCCCGGATACATGCACTCTTGTGCTCCCCGGATACATGCACTCTTGTACTCCCCGGATACATGCACTCTAGTGCTCCCCGGATACATGCACTCTTGTGCTCCCCGGATACATGCACTCTTGTGCTCCCCGGATACATGCACTCTTGTGCTCCCCGGATACATGCACTCTTGTACTCCCCGGATACATGCACTCTTGTGCTCCCCGGATACATGCACTCTTGTGCTCCCCGGATACATGCACTCTTGTGCTCCCCGGATACATGCACTCTTGTGCTCCCCGGATACATGCACTCATGTGCTCCCCGGATACATGCACTCATGTGCTCCCCGGATACATGCACTCTTGTGCTCCCCGGATACATGCACTCTTGTGCTCCCCGGATACATGCACTCTTGTGCTCCCCGGATACATGCACTCATGTGCTCCCCGGATACATGCACTCTTGTGCTCCCCGGATACATGCACTCTTGTGCTCCCCGGATACATGCACTCATGTGCTCCCCGGATACATGCACTCTTGTGCTCCCCGGATACATGCACTCTTGTGCTCCCCGGATACATGCACTCTTGTGCTCCCCGGATACATGCACTCATGTGCTCCCCGGATACATGCACTCTTGTGCTCCCCGGATACATGCACTCATGTGCTCCCCGGATACATGCACTCATGTGCTCCCCGGATACATGCACTCTTGTGCTCCCCGGATACATGCACTCTTGTACTCCCCGGATACATGCACTCTTGTGCTCCCCGGATACATGCACTCATGTGCTCCCCGGATACATGCACTCTTGTGCTCCCCGGATACATGCACTCATGTGCTCCCCGGATACATGCACTCATGTGCTCCCCGGATACATGCACTCTTGTGCTCCCCGGATACATGCACTCTTGTGCTCCCCGGATACATGCACTCATGTGCTCCCCGGATACATGCACTCATGTGCTCCCCGGATACATGCACTCTTGTGCTCCCCGGATACATGCACTCTTGTGCTCCCCGGATACATGCTCTCTTGTACTCCCCGGATACATGCACTCTTGTGCTCCCCGGATACATGCACTCTTGTACTCCCCGGATACATGCACTCATGTGCTCCCCGGATACATGCACTCATGTGCTCCCCGGATACATGCACTCATGTGCTCCCCGGATACATGCACTCTTGTGCTCCCCGGATACATGCACTCTTGTGCTCCCCGGATACATGCTCTCTTGTACTCCCCGGATACATGCACTCTTGTGCTCCCCGGATACATGCACTCTTGTGCTCCCCGGATACATGCTCTCTTGTGCTCCCCGGATACATGCACTCTTGTGCTCCCCGGATACATGCACTCATGTGCTCCCCGGATACATGCACTCATGTGCTCCCCGGATACATGCACTCATGTGCTCCCCGGATACATGCACTCTTGTGCTCCCCGGATACATGCACTCATGTGCTCCCCGGATACATGCACTCTTGTGCTCCCCGGATACATGCACTCATGTTCTCCCCGGATACATGCACTCTTGTGCTCCCCGGATACATGCACTCTTGTGCTCCCCGGATACATGCTCTCTTGTGCTCCCCGGACACATGCACTCTTGTGCTCCCCGGATACATGCACTCATGTGCTCCCCGGATACATGCACTCATGTGCTCCCCGGATACATGCACTCATGTGCTCCCCGGATACATGCACTCTTGTGCTCCCCGGATACATGCACTCATGTGCTCCCCGGATACATGCACTCTTGTGCTCCCCGGATACATGCACTCTTGTGCTCCCCGGATACATGCACTCATGTGCTCCCCGGATACATGCACTCTTGTGCTCCCCGGATACATGCACTCTTGTGCTCCCCGGATACATGCACTCATGTGCTCCCCGGATACATGCACTCATGTGCTCCCCGGATACATGCACTCTTGTGCTCCCCGGATACATGCACTCTTGTGCTCCCCGGATACATGCACTCTTGTGCTCCCCGGATGTGTGATAGACAAGAGTGGAAGTTTCTCACGGGTCTTTACTTTGATTTGTTATTTTCTTTAATATTATGAGATTTTCAACATGTATGAATACCTTAATACGGAAAAATAAACCCCGGATCAATCTAAGTTCAAGTTCAAGTTCCAGTAAGTTTACTGAGAAAAGGAAGTAAGTCTCAAAAGAATAGATTAGCTTAGGCTATTTCTACCCTCATCTATAAGGCTCCTCCACGGGCTCACAGACACATTCAGTTCACAAATGTTAATTATATTGTACATTTCACATTCCAATGGTAATCCCATGGCATACTAGTAAGTAAAGTAAAGTAAAGTAAAGTAAAGTAAAGTAAAGTAAAGTAAAGTAAATTTTATTCAGGAAAGTACATACATAGTTGATTTACAATGTTGTTGTTGTTAAAGATTTAGCTATGCAGGACGAGGTGTCCATGTAGCACGGGCTATGGTGAGCCCGTAACTGAGTTTGGTTATACATGATAACCTTTTTCCTGTGATATTTGGGTCTAAGTTTAAAATAGAACTTAGAAGTTTAAAATGGAGGAGAGGACTTCTCCTTTTTCCCTGCTTATTTATCACTTCTGTTTTAGTGCACTGGTTTTAGTCTTGTTTTATTAACATTATCTTGGTGGCGGATGTGGATGCAGAATGCTCACTAATGAGTCCCATTCCTCAACAGCTTTTCTAATTATTGTAGTCGCGGTGGAATGTGCATCTAATGCAGCTGCTGTCGTTGGATTAATGTTGAGTTTGATGCGCAGGGCTTCAGTAGCTTCACATTCCAGTAAGTAGTGCAATAGTGGCGCTTTGCTTCTGTTTCACAGATGTGACACTCTTTAACTATTGGGTTTATTACCTCCCAGCAGCACTTGTAACCAAGTCTGAGTCTGTGTATGGCTACTGTAATGTCTCTGGATATCTTTTTGTCAGGCTTGAAAGAGGAGTAACCAGTGGCTTGTTCGTACCATATCTCAGTGGATCTTCCTTCCGCTACTTTGGCTCTGTGGCGACTTTTGATAGTTGCGAATATTTTCTTCTTGATTTGCTCCTTTATCTGTGAGAAACTTGGAGGGATAGAAACTTGGAGGGATTTGAACCTGTACAACAGGTAGAGCAGTGGCAGTTTTTGCTAGTGAGTCTGCCTTTCATTACCATCTATGCCAATGTGACTCGGTATCCAATTTGATTTACAAACATTCTGTTGGATTTATAGCTAGAGGTAGTACATACAATACCTAAAGCCACTAGCACGCAAATAGCGTTTCGAGGAAGGTGAGGTGGGGAAAAACACTTAGACTAATACTTAATAGTAAATGAGCTTAAAGTATAAATTGCGTTGAAAAAAAATAAAAGATAAAAATGGAGCAGAACATGGTAGAAAATAGCCAATATACAAGTTGGTCAACAAACAGCATTGTTTAAAAATAGTAAGACATGGGTTGACATTTAGGGGTGAGGTAGGTTACATGGAGTTAATTAGGTAGTACTTAGTTTTCATCTTAAACTGGTTGAGAGAGGTACACGCTTTGACATGATCGGGAAGGTCATTCCACATTCTGGGTCCCTTGATTTGTAAAGCATTTCTAGTTTGATTAAGTCGTACTCTTGGAATATCAAATAGGTATTTGTTTCTGGTGTGGTGCCCATGAGTTCTGTTACAACCTTTTAAGAAACTTTTAAGGTCAGGATTGACATTACAATTCAGAGTTTAAAATATATAGAGTACATATGAGAGGATGTGCAGGGACTATATGTCTAACATATTCAGAGATTTGAGTAAGGGTACCGAGTGATGTCTGGGGCCAGAGTTGGATATTGTCCTAATAGCAGCTTTGTGTTGAGTAATTAGAGGACGTAAATGATTTTGGGTAGTAGAACCCCAAGCACAAATACCATAGTTGAGATATGGATAGATAAGGGAGTAATAGAGAGTCACCAGGGCAGGGCGTGGTACATATACTGTATACTGTGAGTATACTGTGATATCTCTTATTGATTATGCTTCCCCCGTCATGCATAGTGTTAGTAAAGGTAGATTAAACAAGTTGGAGAAGGTACAACATGAAGCCAGGAGAATAATACCAAAATTTTTTCACTACGACCATCTAGTCACCATTTGGTCCGGGAGACATCTCCCGTCACGCAGGGTGCAGTCGCACCTCCACAGATCTCCAGTATCATCTATTGATACTGGTGATGGCTCAAAAAGGCCACCACTTACGAGCTATTCATGCCCGTGCCACCTTTTGGGTGGCTTAATCTTAATCAATCAATCACCAAAATTTTTTCATTGCCCAAGAAATACTATTACTGAGATAATGATGATATAATTAAACTTACAGAGTATTGGGGATAGATTTTCAGAGATAAATAAATCTTCGACGATTATACTAATGAGAGGCGAGGGAGCTAACGAATTATCCCTCTCACTTCAAAAGGTGGAAAGAAATGACTAACGCATGTGAAAGCATAATAAGGTCCTTATGTTCTAATGTTACAAAGCATGATTAACAATTAACACCAACATGGGAGGAATACAAAGTAGATGTAGTAATTTTTCCCTCTATGTTCCAACACTCTGAACTTTGCTACAGTTTACAAATTCATTGATAATGGACATTGCCTTGTCCACACCTCCCCAAACAGAGTCACTGAGAAGCAATATCGCCTTAGTCACAGACTCTCAACATTTTGACATTTCTTCTTTCTCAGCACTTGTACACTCCCTACTACCTTCAAAGGTAGAACTAATGGAAGTTCTGAAAATGGTGGCCGTGTCTAGCTAAGGCATAGGTAGCAAATTTTTCATTTTTTTTGAAAGTTTCAGCATTACTTGGAATACGAGAAAAAAGCTCATTGCAAGCTTTCACTAAAAATTAATGGCATCTTTCTTGAACATTTTGAAGCTGTTCCTAGTTTATAGCACTATTTTGTCTGTTAACCTTGGCCTGAAGTTTAGAAAATTCGTAACCAAAGTCCACTTTCTCCAGGGGCACATACATGGAATTAAAGTCCAATTTAACATCAAGTTTTGCATGATCAGGTTGCACGATTCTTCCGAGTATTCCAAGAGTGAAGTTTTCTAAATCAGTGTGAAGGCTACACTGATCTGCTTCATCTATTTGATTAAGTCAAGTCATCTTTTCAAAATCATTTAGGATTGGTTTGAGGAATGTGAAATATAGCTTATCGGCAGGATCAGAGTACAATGACAATAGTTGCCTTGTAACATATTTATCACAAATGGGAGTAGCGATTTGGTAATGAGTTGTTCAAGAATCCCACTAACAGCCGCTCTGCACTATTGTTCCTTGCCAATCATCGTGTTCCTGACAAAGGTACCAACTATAAGGGATCTTTTCCATCATTATAGGTCTGTAAATCTCTAGATAACTTTCTCTCCTGGATAAAGCTGTTGAACCACCTGTAGCTTTCTCTTGTCATGAAGTCGATGCTGGAAGGTAATTCGTCAGATGCATGAGAACAGACCAAATGCCAGGAATGCACTTACGAACCTGTACATCTTTTCTCAATCTTTGGTGGCTTTGTTTATAATTTTTAAACAGTTAATGAGCTCCGAAGCACCAGGAGGCTGTTTATAACAATAACAACAGTTAATTTGGAAAATTATATGCTTGTAAACTGTTAATTAAATGTAACCAAAGCCGTCAAAGATTGAGGAAAGATGTACACGTTCGTAAGTACATGCGTAAATGTTTCGTGAATCTGGGCGCGCAGAGCTCTCAAAGGTAGCCCAATTCGCTACTTGTAGCCCAATCTTGCGACACTGCCTGCATGAAGCAATACAAAAAATGTTTTGACTTTGTATACCAAATCTTTAGACACATTTACAACAATGCTAAAATTTCATATTATAAAAAAGTAGAAAGTATTTAGTGTGAAAGAAGATATATAAAGATGAGCATAAATTATTAGAGAAAACGTGGTAAATGTTTTGGGTTTGTAGCGCCTTGAGGAGCCAGAGTGTACACAGTGTGGCGTCCGCGGCCTCTCAGTCGTCTCCAGGCTCTCCGCACTCCACAAGTCTCTCAACCCTTGTATTTGAAGCACTTTGAACAGGTTAGTGATGGAGCTTGTGATCCCGCACAAGATATATGGAAGGGGTTGTATAGACAAAATATAAATAATGAGCTTTTGTAAGTCAATTGAGGATTAACTAGAAGCTTCGGATGAAGCTTTTAGTCGATCCTCAAGACTTTGGCCCAAGTCAACCAAGTCTTTTTTGACCACCGACCACGGGGCCAGGTTGGTGGACCACGGGCCCCCCCAGGCCCCGTGGCCAACCATACGGCCCCGTACATGTTTTTGCACCAGTCTTGGACATTTAGAAGTCATCAAGACTGTGATACTCGTCAAAACATTTGACAGAGGGACCTGACACGCTGTGCTCCAAGTCATCACCAATTTACATTTCTGTTCCTTTGTTGTTGTTGTCTTGCATACAATGCACTCGTGCTGGCCAACAGCACGCTTTGCAGCTGGTGGTAAATACCTTAGATTGTGTGTGACAAAGGCATGAGAATGGCTTATTCACATAGCTGGAGTGCATGGGGGGAGTTGTGTAAAACCCTGGTTTGTGCCTCGGAGAGGCTGCAGGATCCAGTAAGTTCAGTAGAACTTTGGTTTCAACTCTTTTTGACGATGTCGTAGCTCAGTCGATTAAGGCAGGGTCTGGGATGCTCTCGGACGCATGTTCGAATCCTTGTCACGGCCCTTGTGGATTTGTTCATTTGATGCATCACGCAGTTGTAATTTCTGTGTGTAGTGTAGTAAAGGCATCCTTGAAAGCGAGCCTGGGTGATGTGTAATACCGGGTTCAGAATGGGCCTCTGTATGCCAGGAATTACTTTGCCAAACTTCTCTAGTAATTATGTCACTACAGTAAAACTGAACACACGGCAATTTCGTTTACCACCTGTTTTGACAAGATACATATTGTAACTTTTCAGCATTGTTACGTCAACAAGGTGGAAAAACATTTTCTTGGTCCACTTCACTGTTTTCCGTACATATTCCACTGCCCCCACCATCATATCACATTTATCCACCAAACGTATGTTGATGTTATAGTCCAAGACACAACCTGGCTTATAGATTATTTGTTTTGTTGTTCTGTTCACCTTGCCACTGTCCACCATTGTACTGTCATGAACAGTGGTCAACATGTTCACTTCACGCCTCTCTTTCCACCGCACTGGAAGCATTGCACCTGTTTTTCTTAGCTCGCAGTCACCAACCTGCATAGCAGTGTGAAACACTGGCATTTTCCTTCGTTTTGCCTTCACTGTGCCACACACTCCAGTTCTATTATCAAGCAAGAACCTGGTTGGCAAGGGACTGGTATAATAGTTGTGTACAATATGTGGCCCTTGTTCAGATATGGTGCAAGCAGTGACTTCATAACACTACCTGAGAAGCCATGTTGGTCATTAGCAGGAATGTCTACATTTGTACCCGTATACATTATCATGTGTAACACAATTCTTGTTTCACAGACTACAAAGCATTTCAATCCAAATTGGTGGCATTTGGAGGGAATATACTGCTTGAAGGGAAGATGTCATTTGAAAAGCACAAGGGATTCGTCAATCACCAGTTTCTAAGCTGGTACATAGAAATCCTTGTACTTTCCAATAAGTTAATTCAGGACGTGCCTTACCTTCCAAAGCCTATCATCATCATTCCGGTCTTCATCATTTGCAAAGTGAAGACACCTGAGGATTATCGAAAATCGGTCTCGAGACATATATTTGCCGAACATCAGTGTTGGAACAGTATGGTCTTTGCTCCAATAATGGTCGATTACGTGTTTGACACAATGTTTCATCAACATACACAGTGCCAAAAACACATACATTTCACCTAAAGTCGTATCTTTCTATCGCTGTAAACGTGAAAAATTGGATAGCTCCTCCTCATGAATGAGATCAGCCGCATATTTGTTAGTTAACTGAACAATATACAGTATCCACTCAATTTAACAGCCTATATGGGACTGAGCCCTAGTCGTTATTTCCGGAGCTCCATTATTTCCGAAGTTAAGTCGGGTCGGGTAATTTTTCAAGTAACATTCAGGTAGGATATATTTTATACTGTATAACTAAATAATTTTATACTGTATAAATTAAATAAAGTTCATTGTGTAATTGCATTCCAATTTAGTGCCACACCGACGATTAAGCCAGTTGTTGGCTGCTGCATGGATGATGTGTGAACACGCTCTGATCAAGTCCAGATGGCTGGGAAAAAATTGATTCATTCCTTTGTATTGCAAAATATTTCATGTATCAATCAGCAAGTTAATATTTTCTCAATAATATTTTAGAGATGTGTTTTGATTTACCCTGAACAGTGCAGGTAATGTATTTTTAATGTTACAACACAGGCTGTGGCGGCCATGCCATAACAATGGGGATCGAGCCTTGTCACTGAGAGCTAGCCAAGACGAAATATTTTGAGCTCACCTATTCTCTGCTGACGATAGAATATACATTTGCAGAGACTAATATGTAGCTTTTGTTGAAAAAAAAACAATTAATATCTTGTAATACTATAATAAAATTGGTAAATTGACTTACTTTTAATGAAGCTGAAGATTACGAAGCTGTGAAGATTACGTCATCCTCTGCAGCGCTTGTTTTATATTGTTTATATTGTATACAGGGTACATACTGTATGTACACTTATTTTCAGGCATATTTTAATAGAGTATCCTTCTGTTTCTTGATGTCACTTACTGTACTTTTCCCGATGTTAAACTCTGCTGCTGCTCGTGCATGAGAATATCCTTTATCAAGTTTCTTAATTAACTCCAGCTTCTGTGCAACCGTCAGGCGCTTCCTTTGGGTAACTTTTGGCATTTTTGTAAATTAAAAAGATCACAATTACAGTACAGTAATATCCTTCACAATTGAAGCTAGCCGCGCGAGTTCACGGTAAACAATGGGAACACATGGCCCGGCGGAGTACATACTAGGTCCGTGGGAAAAAAAATACCTAGTGTCTCTACTATAAAAGGTATTTAATAAGAAAACAAAGACTTTTGCTTAATAAAAACTGTTTCAAAATATTTTATTAATAATAATTTACAATTTTCTTCATTAAAGTGAATCATTTTAAAAGAAAATTAAGATGTAATATATGACTGGAGGATCCAGGTCGGTGGCCTGGTCGCCATGTGAGGGGACGCTGATGCCACAACAAACCCAATACCGACAGACCGTCGGTAATATCGACCGCAGACCGGTATAGCAGGCTCCAGATACCGGTCTCCCAAACCGGTCGTTAATACCGGCAGATCGGTATAAAAGAGGCCGTTAAATTGAGTGGATACTGTATTCTATGCACGGCTCATCGAAATATGCAGTAAAGTAGTCCATTTCACACATCGGGACCTGTATCAGGGAAAAGGTCTGTAATCCCAAAATCTGAATCATAAGACAGGAATTTGTGGAACAAAATCTGTCCCATCACTCCACACAAAAACATCTGGTGTCTTTCGAGAGCCAATAGCGGCACCATGGCGAGGAAACCGTGGACCAGCAGCTGAAGCCGGTCTAGCAACAGTAGGGGCGGGCAGGGATGGTGACGAAAAATTACTTGATGTTGAGGGTCTTTGTTCATCAGCGTCTCTGTGGTCGCGTCAGCTGGCTGGGCCAGATGTTGCTGAAGCGAGAAAATGTTGCTTGGCAACACCACACACACTCCACTGGCACTAGCAGCACCCAAACAATTTTCTGATTCAAAGTCACTAAAACCAGAAAATGATTCACCTTCCTCAGACTCATCGACCACAACATCTAGACAGTGGTACCTCGGCTTACGAGCACCCCAGGTTACGATTTTTTCGGGTTACGAGCAGGATTTGCATTTGTATCGGAATACGAGGGTTGCCTCAGGATATGAGGGTGTTGATACAAATGGATTAATTCATTTCCCATTATTTCTTATGGGGAAATTAGCTTTGGTTTACGACTTTTCGGGTTACGAGCCATCTCCAGGAACGGATTAAACTCTTAAACCGAGGTACCCCTGTACAGTACAACCTCGATTCAGCACACTATGGGACCATCCCCAGTGTGTTGGAGCGTTGGATTCGTTGCAAGAGGTAATTACCTAAGTGTAGTTACAGGATGAGAGCTACGCTCGTGGTGTCCCGTCTTCCCAGCACTCTTTGTCATATAACGCTTTGAAACTACTGACGGTCTTGGCCTCCACCACCTTCTCCCCTAACTTGTTCCAACCGTCTACCACTCTGTTTGCGAAGGTGAATTTTCTTATATTTCTTCGGCATCTGTGTTTAGCTAGTTTATATCTATGATCTCTTGTTCTTAACGTTCCAGGTCTCAGGAAATCTTCCCTATCGATTTTGTCAATTCCTGTTACTATTTTGTATGTAGTGATCATATCACCTCTTTTTCTTGTCTTCTAGTTTTGGCATATTTAATGCCTCTAACCTCTCCTCGTAGCTCTTGCCCTCAGTTCTGGGAGCCACTTAGTAGCATGTCTTTGCACCTTTACCAGTTTGTTGATGTGCTTCTTAAGATATGGGCACCACACAACTGCTGCATATTCTAGCTTTGGCCTAACAAAAGTCATGAACAATTTCTTTAGTATATCGCCATCCATGTATTTAAAAGCAATTCTGAAGTTAGAAAGCGTGGCATAGGCTCCTCGCACAATATTCTTTATGTGGTCCTCAGGTGATAGTTTTCTATCTAGAACCACCCCTAGATCTCTTTCTTTATCAGAATTCTTTAAAGATTTCTCACATAATATATAGGTTGTGTGGGGTCTATGTTCTCCTATTCCACATTCCATAACATGGCATTTATTAACATTAAATTCCATTTGCCAAGTGGCGCTCCATGTACTTATTTTGTCGAGGTCTTCTTGAAGGGCATGACAATCATCTAAGTTTCTTATCCTTCCTATTATCTTAGCATCATCAGCAAACATGTTCATATAATTCTGTATACCAACTGGTAGATCATTTATGTAGACAATAAACATCACTGGTGCAAGAACTGAACCCTGTGGTACTCCACTTGTGACATTTCTCCAGTCCGATACATTGCCTCTGATCACAGCCCTCATTTTTCTATCAGTCAGAAAATTTTTCATCCATGTTAGGAGCGTACCTGTCACTCCTCCAATATTTTCCAGTTTCCAGAACAACCTCTTATGTGGAACTCTGCCGAAAGCCTTTTTTAGGTCCAGATAGATGCAGTCAACCCAACCATCTCTTTCCTGTAATATCTCTGTTGCTCGATCATAGAAACTGAGTAAATTCGATAGACAGGATCTTCTAGATCGAAAACCATACTGTCTGTCTGATATTAAATCATTTCTCTCCAGGTGTTCTACCCATTTTAATTATTTAGTTATTTAGTTATTTTTAATTATTTAATTATTTAATTATTCAGTTTTAATTATTTAGTTTTAATTATTTTTTCCAATATTTTGACTGTTACACTTGTAAATGATACCGGTCTATAATTAAGGGGGTCTTCCCTGTTTCCACTTTTGTAGATTGGAACTATGTTAGCCTTTTTCCACACATCAGCTACAACTCCTGTATTCAGGGATGCCTGAAAAATCAGTTGAAGAGGAATGCTGAGCTCAGGTGCACATTCTCTCAGAACCCATGGTGAAACTCCATCTGGACCAACTGCTTTGTTCTTATTTAGCTCCTTGAGCATTTTTTCCACTTCGTCTCTAGACACCTCTATGTGCTCTATGTTGTTCTCTGGAATTCTTATTGTATCTGGTTCTCTGAAGATTTCATTTTGTACAAACACTCTTTGGAACTTTTCGTTTAATGATTCACACATTTCCTTTTCATTTTCCGTGAATCTATTTCCCATTTTCAACCTTTGAATATTATCCTTTACCTGCAATTTGTTGTTTATGAATTTATAGAATAGTCCTGGTTCTGTTTTACATTTGTCTGCAATCCCTTTTTCAAAATTTCTTTCTGCCTCTCTCCTCACTGCCGTGTAGTTGTTTCTCGCATCTTTGTATCGCTGGTATGTTTGGGGGTTTGGCCTCTTCCTGTATTGATTCCATTTTTGTGTCTTTTTGTCTCTGGCCCTCTCGCACTTTCTGTTGAACCAATCCTGTTTCCTAGTTCTGCTTCTCTGTTTTGGTATAATTTTTTTTGTGCCTTTATCATATATTACACAAAACCTGACATACATCTCATTCACTTCCTTGCCTAGCAACAAGTCTGTCCAATTATACTCACTAAAAAAATTTCTAAGGTTGCCATAATGTCCTCTCCTAAAGTCAGGTTTTTCATTTGCATCGACCGTCATATTTTCTTCCAGATTATAACGCATTGCATACTTTATTCCCAAAAAGACATGGTCACTTTTACCCAAGGGAGGAAGGTACTGAATGTTAAATATTTCTTCCTCCTTCCAGGTAAATATCAAATCTAGCATGGAGGGGACGTCCCCTTCCCTCATCCTCGTAGCTTGTTTACCATGTTGATACAAGAATGTTTCCAGGATGAGGTCTACAAATTTACACCTCTTGAAGGTGACCTTCAAGAGGCGTTTGCTTCAGTTTTTTTTCTTGTACACAATAAAAATGCATTATCATATTATTTACTGTACCTGTATATTACTACTCTACTAAAAAATAATGTTACATTTGTTATTTACCTTATTGTTGGAGTTTATGTTCATCTTGAAGTCTCGTGGAGTTGTGAATGCTGTACAGTAAATACGTACTGTAGTGTATGATTAACACTGTGTTGATTAAGTACTGTAATTCTGCTGTATGTTGAGTACTACAATACAGTTTATGAAAACTATTGTACAGTATACTAAAATTACTGCAACTTTAGTTTTAATACTATATACACACTTAAATTTAACACTTGTTTTAACTGTTCACTCCACATACGATGTTTCTAGATGTTTGCATCAGCTTTGCTGGTGCTCGCTGCTGCTGTGTTGGCTTCAGCTGCTTCTGAGCTGGTGCAGGCTGCTGTTATACTGGTGCTGGGTACAGCTGTGCTGTGCTAGGTACAGCTGTGCTGGTTGATTTTCTGCTACTAGTTCGTGAAAAATATTGACTCATTTAAATTTGTTTCCTTCCTTTTGTCATGTCCTTGAGACAAATATCTTTCATCATCCTTAGGTGTTGTAATAACCCACTAGCTTTTGTCGATTATTCTTCCACCGGCGGACAAACACGTCACTCGCAGACAAAGCTAACGGCACTGGGTGCCTACTGTATGAACGCAGATTGGGTCTATACACCCTGCAGTAGGCTGGTGTTGAACCATCGTGCTGCGCAGAGTTTATTGTGAAATTCCCCTGATACGCATGAAATAAAGTGTTCCCAAAAAATTCTTTTTCTTTGTAAAATGATAAATTCCCTTCCCTGAACATGTCTATGGATAAATAAATACCAAATTCCACTTACTTAGGCTGTGGGGATGTGGACAAGGTGCGCTGTGACGTTACCAGGGCCTGGTCGCCCGTGCGTGAATCGCCCAGACACGGTCGCATGGGCCATTCAAGTACCGGGTGTTGCCAGAAATATATTTTCAATTATTTGTTTTATGTATTTCCAATGCGGTTTTGTTTTATTTCTTTTATCGTATATGATGAATACTGTACTTGTGTCCTTTACAATATGTATACAGTATAACGTTCATAATGTTCCATGGAACTGTGATACATGTGTCGGTAATATGTCTACAATAAATGTTTATTGTCGCAATATTACCTGTTAAAAATTCACTTTAATTACAATATGTACAGTTTCACACACTATTTACACAGTAACACACTGTATTACACACTCAGTACTTCGGAAGTGAGTAATAATCAACGAAGTAGCCCATGGTACACAGCACAACTTCGCTCTCAGTGCACCAGGTACAGATAAATTTTCGCTTCCTGTTTCTTCATTCTGTGTGCTTGCAAATAACGCACTCACGTACACCCTTGGCTTTAGTACTTGTAGGTTGTATATAGCCAAGCTTCTAAAGAGTAAGGTAATATTGAAATGATTATAGGAACAGATCAATTTGTAAGGTAGTCTTGAAAAGATTGCTTTGTATGGTCCCACACAGGAAGAGATTCAGCTTGCCTCAAGAGTGTCCGTCAGTCAGAAAGATTCAGGTATTCTTGAAAATATCTATGGAAAACACCACCATGGAAGCCGCTAACATTGTTCATCTATGCTACTTGTATCAGATGCATCATCACTGAATGCAGAAAACGATTCATCTATGTATCATCTAAATAAATTGGAGATAGCATAGGATTGCAAGGGTGACACTCGGAGCTACAACTGGATACGCTCGCTGTATAGTCCTCATAGGTGCTGTATCGCTTGCATCCGACCTTTGTGTTAGGTCCTTATTGCGCCTAGCTTCACCAATATTATGACCCTTATGTTCTTCAAACAATTAGGTTTGAATTTCAACGACCGAGCGTTATCTTTCAACACCGCGTTGGACAGGTGTTTGGGGGCCAGAGGCGCGTGCGCCACCCCATGGTTGCTCATTCAGTACTAACCCAGCCAGCAGCCCTAGGGCATTCTGGGAATTTTTTCCAAGCCTCTCACTGGAGGTCCTAAGAGTTCATTTCGTACACAATCAACCGCGTACACATTTAGGATTGGTACCGAAAAATCAAAGAGTTTTCTCGGTTGGCGCAGTTTCCCACAGTTGCCCATTGTTTCTCGCCGGCGCCCAGGATCAAACCCGGGACCACAGGATCACAAGTCCAGCGTGCTGTCCGCTCGGCCGACCGGCTCCCTGAGTTCCCCATGTGCTCGCCATGGTGTCTGCCAGATAACTGAGGCCTGTACACAATGGATTTGCTGGATTTTTTTCCCAGGTGGCGTTTGTTTATGGTCAGGAGCGGCTCGATGATGGCTACCGCTGACCCCCGACACCTGTCTGGTGCCTGACAGCTGAGTGGAGTGCTTCGGATTCGTAGTCCTGAGGTTCTGGGTTCAGTCCCCGGTGGAGGCGGAGACAAATGGGCAAAAAATTTCTTTCACCCCTGATGCCCCTGTTACCTAGCAGTAAATAGGTACCTGGGAGTTAGACAGCTGCCATGGGCTGCTTCCTGAGGATATGTAACAAAAAGGAGGCCTGGTTGAGGACTGGGCTGTGGGGACGCTAAGCCCCAAAATCATCTCAAGATAACTTCAAGAGAATAACTACTCTCCCATGTGGGGCGTTTAAAATCTAGCGCTAGACACTTGATCGTCTATTGATGTATTGCGCGGTATCGGTAATGTTATTCCCATTATCTATACAGTATATGTATTGTGTGGTCTAAGGGTTAAGGGAAAATTCCACTGTAATCATGTTTTCTTTGAACGAGTTAATAAATTAATTTGTTAGTATTCTGCAATGTACCTCGGCTTACGAATGCCCTGCTTTATGAACTTTTCGGGTTATGAGCCCGATTTCTTCGGAAAATTTGAATTGGGTTACAAACTTTACCTAGTTCGTAATTTCTAGTGAGAAAAATGAGAAAATCGAGCAGTGAGCCAGAAGCAGGTCTTAGTGGTATGCAGGCAAAACATGCCCTAGAAGACAGGGGCTGATGGGGGGGGGGGGCGCAGTGGCTGAGTGGACAGCACGCTGGACACATGATCCTGTGTTCGGAGGTTCGATTCCTGGTGCCTACGAGAAACAATGGGCAGTTTTTCACCCTGATGCCTCTGTTACCTAGCAGTAAATAGGTACCTGGAAGTTGGTCAGCTGTCACGGGCTGCTTCCTGAGGTGTGTGTGGGGGAAAAAAATAGTAGTAACAGTTGATTAACAGTTGAGATGTGGGCCAAAGAGCAGAGCTCAACCCCTGCAAGCACACTAGGTGAATACAAATTTTTTGGAACACGACATCAAATTTGTTGTAAAATTTGAATTGGCACACGACAGTTTACTTGGAAGACAACGTCTGTTCATACATGTATGGGTTGAACGAGCACGTGGTGCTGGGGGTGCGGGCCGAAGTGCTCTCAGTTGGTTTACAAGTCTATCCCGTGTAGTGACGACCGATCTTGAATTCATTGTAAAGAATTTCATTATTTTTCTGCTCTTTTTTTTCTGAACAGTAAAGTTCTTGTTACTGTATATATTATGCCATGGGTCCCAGGATGGTGAGGGGACTGGATGGATGGTGACATCACTAATAATCATTACATAACCCTTGTTGGGACCCTCCCCTGAAAGTAGAGTGATGCAGCCCGGACCTCGTGTGTCCTGCGCATGCGCTGTGTGTGATCATTTTGTTTATGGTCGGTGTCCTCATGTTGATTTTCCGCGACCTTTATCACGGGTGGTACGCTGCTCTCGCTTGTGTTCTTTCTCCAGTCATAGCCTCCTCGATACTGGGGAAGTTCTGGATTTTATATATGGGGAACTCGTCTAGTTCTTTTCTCTGCATATGGGTGTGGGGAGGCTCGGAGTGGTGCTGCCACCACCTTTACACTACACCTACTCTTATCCTGCACACGCATCTCTGGACATGCTCCACTAGCGATGCTCCCAGAATGTTACACAGCTGTGTTGTGACATGATAGTGCCTACAGGTGAGATTATATGATCTGGTGACACTGTCCGCCAGGCACTGGTTCTCGCTTTTGGAATTAGTGTTGGGTACGGTTTGTACTGTGTTGCTTGGCCTCTTTGCTTGCATCTTAACATGACCTTAACCTGTACGTATATGTTGTTCATTACACTGTGGGGCGCAGCCCTGGATTTTGGTAACTTTTGGTTTTGTCTTTCAGCGACTGGATCTTTTCTGGACTCTGAACACTCACTCATTTCTTGACTGTCATTCAGTGCCTGCCTGCACCCCTTGTATGTACGCTACATATACATATACATGTATATTCCTATACACCTCGCCATCCTCCAATAAGTTGGAAAGGATGTTACCTGTGATTAGGGAATGGATTTTGGTGCTAATGTGAGGTTGGCTTCTCTCATTAGCACACAAGTTTGGGGCGAGTGTATTGTTTACCCTTGCTACAAGTCTTTGTGTATATGGTTGTTCATGTACATTCTGTTGCCAATTGCTTCCTGGTTCTTCTTAGTTCTTCATGTTACTTATGCTTTTGTCTCTATCTTCCAGTGCTTGAACCATATTTAAGGTTTTTTCACTGCATTTTTACGTATTACTACCTCTATACTACACATTGTTGTGCATCTTGGTAGGTGCATGTTGGCTATTCATATGCTCGTGCTAGGTTGGGCGGTGTTCATGTTCAGTTCCCTGTTGTTGAACAGGCCCAGTGTTCCATTATGGGTCTGAGTTTTTCATCTCCTTGTCTCACTGTCAGCTTCTGTGTTGCAGTATCTGCTGCTGGATGTAGTTTTTGGATCACCCGCTCCTGCCCCTACAGTTCCTTTTCGCTGGGGAAGTGAGAGCTAGGGTTTTGGCCCTGGCTACGGCCTTTTCCTTGTGTTCCTTTTTTGGACAGTACATTTTTGTTTTGGTACCGTACATGTCCTACGTAGTTCCTCTCATTCCTTCCTCTGCGATGCCTACGTAAGTAGTTCTGCCCTGCTGGCTGGTGGTGCCACTCCTGCGGGTTGCGGTGTCATTGTTTTTCGCTTCGAGTTTTGGTACGTGGTGTTCGCTTCCTTGTTGGCCTCTCCCTGGGCCATGGTTCTTAGGTTTTCATAGCCATTTTGTCCTTGCTTTCTGCGGAGTCTGCGGTTCAGCAGTTTCTGCAAGCGGCTTTTTCTCGTCTTTCGCTGTCAGACTTATTGTTGCTTTGGGGGTCCCTGGGGTGAGGGGGGGGAATGCCTCCCGGATGGGGCATGTCTGCTTGGCCAGGTTTGGGTTCCTGGTTTCCTGGTGACATTCCTTTTGGTTCCTTGACAGCCTTGGTTCCGGTGCTGCTAGCTCGGTGTCCGCACCCAGGGGTTTTCCCACAGCTCCGCCTCTTTTCAATTATCAGATTTTCAATGACAAGGTTAGTTTGGTCTTCTCCTCAGGTCTTCAAGTCTGGTGATTTTGACTCGTGTGTCTCACCATCTGTTAGGTGATCAGGTGGCTTTGATGGTGTCCCTCCTACGTGCTTCCCTCCCTCCGGTCAGTGGTTTTCGCGTATTCAGCCACTGAACTATGGTGTGGATCGTGGTGTGGGGGTCTGGGGCTCTCCACTCCCCCTCCCGGGGAGGGGGGATTTGCACAGACATGCGGTGCAGCTCATGTGACATCATGCTCGTTTCCATTTGGGGAGTTCTGTCCACTCGTTTGTCTATTTTCGTCGCTTTAACCAGAATAGGGGTTTGTTTTGGGGCGCTTAACTTTCTGGGCGCCTGTCCCGGTCGATGGCAGATATAGACAGCTCCAAAATTACATGTGCATTTCTATTGGCCATTGCTCCTCGTGACTGAGTGGAGTCAGGTTCTGGCTAGTAGTCCCTGGTAGGCCTAGAACTCCACCCACATCGACTGATGCCAAAGTTAGGGATATCCATATCAGCCTGGATAGCTCCGGGAAGCCTCTGGGACTCCCCCAGAAAATGGCGTTTCATTACATTCAACGCTGGTTTTCTCAGTTTAGGATTAGTCTGTGATCCCCACGCTTCCCTCACCTGTTACAGAGCCAGTTTATTATGGTCGTAATTCCCAGTAAGCCAGGGTAGGTGTTAGGGCTCGTGCATCTCTAGGTATTGGTTTGTCTAGTGTTCAGTTAAGGGGCCAATAGATAGTTTTTGAAAGTTGTTCAATGTCAACCAATTTTTTTTGACTAGTTGTATAAGAAAAGGGCTTCATCTGGTCCAAATCTCGGCATTGTAGCTTAAGTAGGAAGGGAGAAAAAAAAAATGTTGAATTGTTTCAAAAATTTTCCAAAATGGTCAAAAGCGATTATCAAACACAAATATCAACTGAAACCATGTCTGACTCAGCTATCACAATAGCATATATTAAAAAAATTATAATTAGTTTTATTAAAAAAAAATAGTTAAAAAACTTTTTTTTTTTTAATTTTATTTTTCTTATTTATCGGACGATTTGCATGAAACTTGTACACGTGACTGCACGTATCCTATCTGTAAGGGAGCCAATTTTGGAGGAAATTGGTTGATGTCAACCTCAGCACAGATGGCAGCACTTTAGACATTATTTTTTACTTATTTTTTTTCAAGTTACATAAATCTTTGTATAACTTTTTCATTGTTTACTCAATTTACATGAAACTTGCACCTTGTATGTAAAGTTTGTCTTAAATCCAGTGCCAGCATTTTTTCCTAAGTTCATTTATTGATTTTATAATAGCAATAAAACATGATATATTTGCATAATTTTTTGGAGGAACTTTGACGTATTAGGAAAACTAAAGATGTTTTGGAAAATCCCCGGCATCAGATCCTTTATTATATGCTAATGTGTCAGAAAAGTGTCTTAGAAATGATTTCATTTGAAACTTGTGGTTGTTATACGGATTTGAAAATGTGTAAAATTCGTTGAAAAAAAAACAAAAAATCTCCCTTTCTATTTAGGCTGCAGTATTGAAACTTGGAACAATTGTAGCCCTTTTCATATACAACTAGTCAAAAAATATTGGTTGACATTGCACAACTTTTAAAAAACTCTCTAATTGGCCCCTTAAATGGTGCCACTGAGGGTCACTATAAAAAGGGGTTTTATTACTGTCAAGGCTTCAGTTTATTATGGTTGTAATTCCCAGTAAACAAGGGTAGGTGTTAGTGGCCTCGTGCATCTCCGTAAGCATTAGTTTGTCCAGTGTTCAGTTACATGGCGCTACTGAGCGCCACCATAAAGACAGGTTTCATTACTGTACTTTCAAGGCTTGATTTTTCTTCACTTTACTTATTTAATCTGCTCTGTCCATAGGACTTAATATTCTATACAAAGTATTTATTCATAAAATTGTGTACTTTTAACACTTTTTTTTAATTGATTTCCTTAGATTAGCCATCAAGATGAGTGTGGACACTAACTGGGATATTGAGTCCTATCGTGCTGCTTATGAGAGCATTGAGCACTGGTCTCTGAAGCAAGAGTTTATGGAAGCCCATAAAGATAAGATTCCAGAGGACCGTCTTGTATGCCTAGCCCAAGTGTTTGTTAACATCGAGTTGCTGGGTTGCAGGTGAGTTATGATCAGTATTACTGTACTTTAATTGTATGATTTATCTCTTGTGAAGTACACTACTCTATATGGGAGCAGAGTAATTAACCTTATTTCTGTGGGGAGCCCCGTCGGCTCCCTGAAGCTATCCAGACTGATATGTGCGATGTTAGTTTGGGGTCATCAGTCACAAGAGTCCTTATGCCTACAGGGGACCACGTGCCAGAACCTGGCTCCCTCAGAGAGGTGCAGGGAGCAATGGTCTATGAGCATTTTACATTTAAAGTAGGCCATAATTCCCATCAACTGGGGAAGCACCCAGAAAGATAGGTGAAACAAAAAAGATCATAATTTGGTCAAAATTGCAACCTATGTCTGAACTTAGCAAAAGAACTCTCCCAGACAGAAACCAAACCACCCCCCCCCCACCCTACCCCGGTTGGGAGCCAGCAGCCCACCACTCTAGTTCTTGAACTGATGTGCTGGGGTCAGATTGGTCACCTCTGGCCTCAAGTGCCTGTTCTGGATTTTGCTGTGTGTGGCTGTTCCAGCTGTGTGTGGTCTGGTGGCCAGGTGTCTTAGTGTACAGGAACAGCATGCTCCTAGGGTTATCTTCCCTAGGTGACCGAGAAAACAAAAAGGACCGGGGACTGGGGACGCTAAGTCCCGAAATCATCAGGATAACCTCCGTAAGTACTACTCTTGCATTTCAGGGTTATCTTCCCTTGGGCGTTCGGGAATCGTTCTAGTATGAAGGCTTCGTTGCTTGGCGTTGTCTTCGCCCTTGGGGTTCCTCGGGGGTCTTGGGCTTTCCGTCTTGCATTGGGTGGGGAGTATTATTGACTGGGCGGGGCACACTATGGCCGATGCAGCTTTCACATGCAGTGTCCAACAGTGGCTGCCAGTTTGTCTTTTTTCTTCTTTTCTAGCATTTTTGCTCTTTGTTAATGGAGGTGGTCTGCCTAGCTTTTTATTAGGCTAGCTTAGGTTGTGTTGGTGGACCTCTGTTGCTCATAAGATTTCATGGCTGTTACTGGTGGTCAGTTTGCCTGCTTACAGACAAGGTTCTTCTGGCCTGGAGTCTTGCGGGTCTTGTTCCCCGCTTGTGCTTCAATTTTTCTTTATCCATTCTCTATTGATCTTGGGGATCTAGCAGAGGCTGCTTTGCATGCTCAATTCTCATTCTGCAACTAGCCAGGTTTGGAGGCCCCGGGGCTGCCTGGGGTTTTCTGGTTCGGATTTCGGTGCATTAGTCGCTTTGACCTTGGTTTCGTCTGCGCTGCTTCTTCCTTACCATGTGGGCATGGTTCGCCCTGCTCCTTTCCCACCCCCATCCCTGCTTCTGGCTCCCAAATGTCTGAGGGCTTTGGAGTCGTAGTGGGGTTTTGTTTGGGATGAGGCTCGGGTGGCTTCAGGGGCTGCCCCCTTCTGATTCGGGCACAGAGGTGGTTGGCCCGATTTTATCCCTGGGCCTTCTGAGTCAACCCAGCAAACTACCTTCTTGGAAACTTTTCCTCTGGACTCCACTTTTTCTTCAGGGGTGGTGGGCGTAGATCAAGGCTCTGCCCCGGGGCCTTTGTCTTAAGGGTTCCCGGTGCTCAGGGAAGTCCCCTTAGAGTGCTTGGGCTCCTTTTGACCCTGCTTGGACCCTTGTGTCCTCTGGGCAGGTGTTATTGCTGCGGGGGGAGTTTTTTTTTTGTCTCCTCCTTCTCTTTCTGAATTAGTATCATGTATTTGCCAGTTGACCAGACCATACACTAGGTGAAGGGACGATGACGTTTTGGTCCGTCCTGGACCATTCTCAAGTCGATTGTGGACCATTCTCACAATCGACTTGAGAATGGTCCAGGACAGACCGAAATGTCGTCGTCCCTTCACCTTCTAGTGTGTGGTCTGGTCAACATACTTCAGCCACGTTATTGTGACTCATCACCTGCACATGTATTTGTCAGTGTGCCATATGCACCCTCGTGTCGGATGCATCCATCTTTTGCTTGGATATTTTGTACTAGAAAAAGAAAAAAAAAGACATGACATGTTTTTTGGGTGGTTCATTGTACGTTTATTGCATGTTTTTTGTGGCGCTTTTGGTATCCCTGCTCTTGCCTCCTCTCGGTTTTGTTTATATTTTTAGCAAGTGTTTTGCTGTATAGATTGTGAACTTAGGTTTCTGTGTGTGATGTTTTGTGTTGCCACGTTTGTGTTTTTGTGCACCTGCCGTAGTGCACCATACCACAGCTGTGGTTTGTTGACATCCACTCTTTGCATATGGCTGCAGGGCAGTTAAAAGTTAACATTCCTTTCCCACTTTTTTGGGCATTTTTCATTTAGTTATGCGCCTTTGTGGTTACAGGTGACTGTTGTTCACTTTTGTGTGACATGTCTCAGGTGTAGGTTATGCCTGCTATGCAATGGGCGGGGAGACCATGGCTCTGGCCAAGTTCTTTCTAATGTGTCTGGCTCCTTTGGATCCTTGGTTTCCACCTGTGTCCCATTATGGTTGTCCAAATCGTATTAATCCATCCATATTTTTCTAATCTGTCTATTTCCCTGAGGAATTGTGGGTGATGTCTCCTAGTCTTGTGTTCCTGGGGCGGTATTGTCTTTCGTACAAGCCTGTGGCACTTCAGTAATTTCTTACCTCAATCTTGGGTTCACAGATTGTGGTCGTGGGCTTGTTTTCTTTTTCTTTCGGACACCGTCTAGTGCCTAACCTCCGGGGCTTAGTATCTTGTCCATATTACGGCCGTTTTAGATATGGGAGCTCATTTATCAGTGAATTTTTTTTTATTCACATTGTGCATCTTTTTCCCTGGCAAATGTGGTTGGTTGTGCTACCCCAAGGTTTGTTTCCACGTGCCCCTGGGTTCCTCGGATTCATATTTTCAGAGGTCTTCCTCTCGGCTTTCCCCTGTGGAGGTTAGGAGGCTCTTGGTATGTACACCTCCTGCAAGACCCGGTTTATGCCTCTGTTGGTTCCGGGTTTGTTTGAATTCGGTTCCTCTTACACTGATCGGGTGCGTTACGAGGTTCCAGTGTCTTATTGGCTGGCAACCTGCCTTGATGATGGGTTGGTATGGGTTTTCTACTTGTCTGCTAGCCAGGGTTCTGGTGCTTTCCCAGGTTCCTGGTACCTTGGTGGAAGTTCTAGTTGATTCTATCCTGGGTTCAGCTTTGTCTGGGCCCAGTGTGGGGCTCTCGGACTGCATCTATTTTTCTCCCTCATACGGCTTTGCTCTGGTTACGGTCCCACCTTCGGCTGTTTTTGATTGGGGGACCTGGACCACTCATCGGTTGCACGAGCAGCTGTGCAAGAGCCTGAACTATGCCCTGCTGGTTTATCCGCTGGGCAGGGTTTGGCTTCGGAGGCTGTTTTGGTATATTCGGAGCAGTCTTTATTCGTCATTCTGAAAGTGTCTTTGTGTCGGTTACTCCGTCTCCGGCTTCCTCTTTGGGTTTTCAGGGTTTGGCACCATGATGCCTTCCTCTTCACTCGCTTGATGGGTTTACTGACACCACATCTCTTGATTGGGGCTTTGTGACTGGGGCTCACCAGGCCGGCCAGGAGCATTGGGCAACGTCCTTCTTGAGGTTATCTTGAGATGATTTCGGGGCTTTCATGTCCCCGCGGCCCGGTCCTCGACCAGGCCTCCACCCTCAGGAAGCAGCCCGTGACAGCTGACTAACACCCAGGTACCTATTTTACTGCTCGGTAACAGGGGCATAGGGTGAAAAACTCTGCCCATTGTTTCTCGCCGGCGCCCGGGATCGAACCCGGGACCACAGGATCACATGTCCAGTGCACTGTCCGCTCGGCCGACCGGCTTCCTCCTTCGAGCTCACAGCACGGAGCGGAAGTTTGTGGCTGTGTAGCAGGCGCTGCAGCAGATTCAACTTCCTCTGGGCTCTGTGTTCCAGCTCCATTTGGACTGCTTACCTGTGGTTCATTATTTCAACAGGGCTGATCCCTTTGACTCTTCTGCTGAGTTCTCTGGGTTTAGCTCTCCTTGCTGTTCACAATCGAGTAGTGTCCATCATCCTGGCAGATTGCCTGTTGTGCTTCATTCCTCTTTCCATGGAGTGGACATTCGACGCCGCTTCCTTTCTTTGGCTTTGTCGGACATACAGGTGCCCAGAGGTGGACCTCTTCGCGTCGGCCTGGTCTCCGCATCTCTCACTGCACATTGCACTATTCCCTGACTGCGAGACTCTCGCGGTGGACACTTTTCAGCAGGACTGGTAGCTGTGGGGGTTCCTATATCCCTTTCCTCCTGTGTGGCTGTTGCTCTGGGTTCTGGCTCGGCTCCAAGCCTATCAGGGTTGGGTGATTCTCCTAGCCCCATGGTGGCTGGCCCAGCCTTGGTTTCAGATACTGTTTGCTCAGTGTCCGAAACTGGGAGTTTTTCATTGGCTCCGCCACTTTCAACAGGTTGGGCCGGTGATGTACTTTGCTTGTTTGACTTACTCTTCCGCTCTTTGCGTCTGGTTTTTCTGACGTGGGGATATCACCAATTGTATGGTGGTCAGGCTGTTTATTTGATGGTGTCCCACCTGCGGTCTTCATCTCGGCGACAGTATGAAGTTTCATGGCGGTCTTTCTGCTATTTCCATTCCCTTCGTTGGGTTTCATTTGTGTCGTTTAAGATTGTCTTGTCTGTCTCTAGGCGTTTCCTGGACTGGCATCTTTTACCGAGTACTGTTGCTTTTTGTCCTGTGTCATTAGCAAAGCTGCTGTAGCTTGCGTTTGGGGTGGATGTCACTTCTGCTCCGTTTCGCAAGCTTTCTCGTGCTTTTTCGCCTCCGGTATCCTCATGCACTGCCCGAGCCTTTTTTGGTCTTTGGACTGAGTTCTTAACTTTTTCTCCTCGGTTTGTCATGGCCCCCTTTGGTTCAGGATTGCTTTGGGAAAACCTTATTCGTGCTGGCTTTGGCCTCTGGGGGTGTGGTTGAGGAGCTTTATGTTCTTCAGCACCGGGGGTTCTGTTTGTTTGTTCTGGTGGTCGTTTTGTTTATTTGCAGCCTTCTTCTTTTCTGGCAAAGAATGAGATGCATGGCTTCTGGAGGGCTCCGTTGGTTAGGCCGGGGGCACATCATGTGTTGTGTCCTGTTTCAGCTTTGTCGCTACTTGTGCGCCACTGGTTCGGTGACGGTGGATGTGCTCTGGGTGGATCAAGTTTCTCTTGGTTTGCTGGCCCGGGGTTCGTGTGTCTCGGGTTGTCTGTGGTGTCCTTGTCTAGCTAGCCTGCGGTCTACCCTATGCCAATGATGTGAGGAAGTATGCTGCTCTTGCAGCTATCTTTATTACTGTAATGTCTTGGGTCGACATTTGGGCGCGAGAGTTTTGGAGGTCAAACAGGGTCCTGGCCGCCAGGTATCTTGTGTACGTCCCAGACCTTCTCCAGCCTTGTGTTGCATTAGGGTAGACTTTCGCAGCCGTCGGTCTCTTCTTCACCTTGAGACCTGCGGTGCTGCTGCCTCCTGTATAAGTGTTTTTTACATATCTGTGGGTAATTGGCTTCACGGAGCCGATGGGGCTCTCCACAGAAAACCAGCATTGAATGTACTCACCTAGTTGTGGTTGTTGGGGTTGAGCTTTGGCTCTTTGGTCCCGCCTCTCACTGGGACTCGATGAAACTCCATTGCATGGATGAGACCCAGAGGCTCCCTGACACACTACCTCCCACCGGTTGGCTATCTGCATCCATATTTGCACTTAACCCCTAAACTGCGCAAAAAGTCATGCGAAGTGTGACATTGAGCACAGTTTTTTAAATTTTCTGAAAATTTCAAATTTTTTGTGAATAATCTACTAGGTAAATGCTCAAACTTTGTCTAAATGATACCAGCGTAACTTGAAAACAAGACAAAAAAATACATAATTGTAAAATTGAAAATTGAAAACTTCATATTTTGAAATTGGTTGCAAAAATATAAATATCACCAATTGTGTTATGCTCTCAGAATAGCATATGATCTTCTCTTTCATATATTTAGAATACTGTATAGGTTTTCTGTGTAGTTTACTGTAAAAAAAGTCAATATGGCATTTGAAATATGTGAAAATTTAGACAACAAAAATTTCAGTCCTATCGTTTAGAGATTGTGAAAAATCAATTCTGTAGGGATTGTAGAACAGACAGTGTGCACACTACAGGCATACCTCAGAATAAGAGTTTAATCCGTTCCTGGAGACGCCTCGCCTTCCGAAAACTCGCATTCCGAAGTTAATTTCCCCATAAGAAATAAAGGGAAATGAATTAATCCGTTCCTGACTACCCCAAAAACCCCACATCAAACTAAATTTTTATACCTAATTCATCTAAATAAACCTACAAAACTGTGTTCCAGTTATTACTTACCTTGCTGTCGAGTGCTGTAGGCGTATGGAAGATGGTGAGGAGGGGGGAGGAGGAGAGGAGTTACTGTTTGGAAGGGGAGTCCCCTTCCATAATCACATCACATAACCCCATGCCTTGTAACACTATGGATACCACTTCTCTTTCTAAATTTTTCAAACCAGCCCCTGCTTGCCTTAAACTCTTTCTTATCTGCATCACTCGTTGCAGGGGTATTCTTTAGAAGGTCTTCGTGCAACACCCTGGCTTTCTCACAAATAATGGCCTCCGAAACACTATCACCCCTCAACTCCTTGTCGTGTATCCAAATTAATAACAACTTTTCCACTTCAAGTATTTGTGGTCTTTGTGCCGTTAATGTTCTTACTCCTTTTGCCACTTTAGCACCCATAATCTTATTTTTCTTCTTAAGTATAGTGCATATTGTTGATGTGGCTTTGTTGTACTGCCTACAAAGTTCAACAACACGTGTACCGTTCTCATGCTTCCGAATGATCTCTTGTTTCTCCTCTATTGTCATCCTCACATGAGCTTTCTGGCCTTTATCCTTACCACTGGCTTTCTTGGGACCCATGGTGAGATATATAATAACAAATTGTATAGACAAATCACCAAAAATCCAACAAAACACTGAAAATCCGAGAGAAGAATTGATGTGGGGGTAGTCACTGAGCGCGAGACAATAATAAACTGAGGGGCGGCGGGGCGGAGGGGCGACGAACGCGCTAGGTCGGCTGTACGCGTATCAACAAACTCGCCTCCCAAAGTAACCATCGCCTTCCGAGACAAATTTTTGGAGTAAATACACCTCGTCTTCCGAAAACCTCGCATACAGGGACAATCGCATTCCGAGGTACCACTGTATATGTAAAAATGGTGAGAATCAGTCAGAAACTAGATTTGGATACTGAAGTTGAAATTCTAGTTATAGATACTATATAATTGAAGTTGAAGTTATTGACAACGAACAAGGCAGTTCTAATTCATGAATTTACTTGATTGTTTTGATAAACATTGTTTGGCATTCATACTCGAATGTGTGAAAGTTCTAGGTCAATATGTGTTGAAATGAAGTTAAGAAAATAAAAAATATAGGGATAATTATAATAATTATAATGATTTAGGGGATATATTTAGGGTATACTTTATATAAGTAAAAAAGCCCTAATCTGGTCCCTAATCATCAAAACAACCTAAAGAAACAAGGAAAATCGTTTGAAATCTGTTAAAAAAAATCGGCCAAAAAAAATTAAAACTCCCAAGTTCTGAGAGTTGACCGATTTATTTATTGGCCAATTTAATTCTGGCTTTACATAGTTAGGGTCGGGTATGCACTCCACGGTGTAAAGGTTACAATAAATTCAAATAATAAATAAAATAGAAAAACAAAACCCCCCAAAAAAAATTCCCCTAAAAATTTTTTCCCTAAAAAAAAATATTTTGGACACTGTTGAAAGTAACTGATAACAACATTGGGCAATGCATTTATATTATATAACAAAAGAGAGCATAATAACATACTGTACTTAGTCATTATTATTTGTTATGCTACTTATACTCACCAATGCTATAAAGGCACGAACTGCATATCTACTTTGTGGACACTTCTTACTAATATTCTTCTTCTTTGTTGGAAAGGTGCCTGCATCTTTTTATTATTGCATTATCCATCAGTTCTAGTTAATAGGAGCTGTTCTCCTTATCTACAAAATGTTCTTTTCTGGGGGGGAGCCCCAACGGCTCCCCTGAGCTATCCTTGGCCGATATGGATACCCTAACTATTTTGCATCAGTCGGTGTGGGTGGAGTTCTAGGTCTACTGGGGACCACGAGCCAGGACCTGGCTCTCACAGAGGCACGGGGAGCAATGGCCCATAGAAATGCACATGTGATTTGGAACATTCTATATCTGCCATCGACCGTGACAGGCACCCAGAAAGGTAAGCGCCACAAAACAAACCCCTATTCTGGTTAACAACGAAAATCATCAAACAAATGGACAGAACTCCCCAAAAGAAAAACGAGCAAACAAGCATGATGTCACACGAGCTGCGCCGTATGTTTGCGCAGCTCAACCACTACACATAAGGGGCATAACTGGCAAACCCCTCACAGTGTTCAAGAGAGAACTGGATAAGCGTCTCCAAAGGATACCTGATCAACCAGGCTGTGACTCATACGGCCTGGTTGATCAGTCCAGCAACCAGGAGGCCTGGTCGACGACCGGGCCGTGGGGACGCTAAGCCCCGGAAGCACCTCAAGGTAACCCTCAAGGTAAGGTAGCTCCCCTTTTACCCGGGAGGGGAAAGGGGGAGCCCCAGACCCTCGCGCCAGCGATCCTCGCTCCAATTCCTCGGCTGATAGGATTGTGCACAGTCGTGTGGCTCCAGCTCTGGTCTTCTCTGTACTGTTAATTGTTTTCAGTGCTGCTCCTACGGTGGTCGTGCGAGCTGAGAGTAATATTCTCAGGTACTCTGGCTGCATGTGCTTAGGGTCACCTTCCCTGAGTGCCCTGTAAGTACCGCCCTTGGGGCTTGGGGTTGCCTTCCACAAGTCACCTTGGGTCTACCTTTGTTGACCTTTCGTTGCTTGGCATTTGCCCGCCTCGTGTGTGTGTAATTACCTAAGTGTAATTACCTAAGTGTAGTTACAGGATGAGAGCTACGCTCGTGGTGTCCCGTCTTCCCAGCACTCTTTGTCATATAACGCTTTGAAACTACTGACGGTCTTGGCCTCCACCACCTTCTCACTTAACTTGTTCCAACCGTCTACCACTCTATTTGCGAAGGTGAATTTTCTTATATTTCTTCGGCATCTGTGTTTAGCTAGTTTAAATCTATGACCTCTTGTTCTTGAAGTTCCAGGTCTCAGGAAGTCTTCCCTGTCGATTTTGTCAATTCCTGTTACTATTTTGTATGTAGTGATCATATCACCTCTTTTTCTTCTGTCTTCTAGTTTTGGCATATTTAATGCTTCTAACCTCTCCTCGTAGCTCTTGCCCTTCAGTTCTGGGAGCCACTTAGTAGCATGTCTTTGCACCTTTTCCAGTTTGTTGATGTGCTTCTTAAGATATGGGCACCACACAACAGCTGCATATTCTAGCTTTGGCCTAACAAAAGTCATGAACAATTTCTTTAGTATATCGCCATCCATGTATTTAAATGCAATTCTGAAGTTAGAAAGCATAGCATAGGCTCCTTGCACAATATTCTTTATGTGGTCCTGTGTGTGTGTGTGTGTGTGTGTGTGTGTGTGTGTGTGTGTGTGGGTGTGTGGGTGTGTGGGTGTGTGTGTGTGTGTGTGGGTGTGTGTGTGTGGGTGTGTGTGTGTGGGTGTGTGTGTGTGGGTGTGTGTGTGTGGGTGTGTGTGTGTGTGTGTGTGTGTGTGTGTGTGTGTGTGTGTGTAATTACCTAAGTGTAATTACCTAAGTGTAGTTACAGGATGAGAGCTACGCTCGTGGTGTCCCGTCTTCCCAGCACTCTTTGTCATATAACGCTTTGAAACTACTGACGGTCTTGGCCTCCACCACCTTCTCACTTAACTTGTTCCAACCGTCTACCACTCTATTTGCGAAGGTGAATTTTCTTATATTTCTTCGGCATCTGTGTTTAGCTAGTTTAAATCTATGACCTCTTGTTCTTGAAATTCCAGGTCTCAGGAAGTCTTCCCTGTCGATTTTATCAATTCCTGTAACTATTTTGTATGTAGTGATCATATCACCTCTTTTTCTTCTGTCTTCTAGTTTTGGCATATTTAATGCTTCTAACCTCTACTCGTAGCTCTTGCCCTTCAGTTCTGGGAGCCACTTAGTAGCATGTCTGCACCTTTTCCAGTTTGTTGATGTGCTTCTTAAGATATGGGCACCACACAACAGCTGCATATTCTAGCTTTGGCCTAACAAAAGTCATGAACAATTTCTTTAGTATATCGCCATCCATGTATTTAAATGCAATTCTGAAGTTAGAAAGCATAGCATAGGCTCCTTGCACAATATTCTTTATGTGGTCCTCAGGTGATAGTTTTCTATCTAGAACCACTCCTAGATCTCTTTCTTTATCAGAATTCTTTAAAGATTTCTCACATAATATATAGGTTGTGTGGGGTCTATGTTCTCCTATTCCACATTCCATAACATGACATTTATTAACATTAAATTCCACTTGCCAAGTGGTGCTCCATATACTTATTTTGTCCAGGTCTTCTTGAAGGGCATGACAGTCATCTAAATTTCTTATCCTTCCTATTATCTTAGCATCATCAGCAAACATGTTCATATAATTCTGTATACCAACTGGTAGATCATTTATGTACACAATAAACATCACTGGTGCAAGAACTGAACCCTGTGGTACTCCATTTGTGACATTTCTCCATTCTGATACATTGCCTCTGATTACTGCCCTCATTTTTCTATCAGTCAGAAAATTTTTCATCCATGATAGAAGCTTACCTGTCACCCCTCCAATATTTTCCAGTTTCCAGAACAACCTCTTATGTGGAACTCTGTCGAAAGCCTTTTTTAGGTCCAGATAGATGCAGTCAACCCAACCATCTCTTTCCTGTAATATCTCTGTGGCTCGATCATAGAAACTGAGTAAATTCGATACACAGGATCTTCCAGATCGAAAACCATACTGTCTGTCTGATATTATATCATTTCTCTCCAGGTGTTCTACCCATTTAGTTTTGATTAGTTTTTCCAATACTTTCACTATTACACTTGTCAATGATACAGGTCTATAATTGAGGGGGTCTTCCCTGCTGCCACTTTTGTAGATTGGAACTATGTTAGCCTGTTTCCACCCGTCTGCTACGATTCCTGTACACAGGGATGCCTGAAAGATCAGGTGAAGTGGAATGCTGAGCTCAGATGCACATTCTCTCAGAACCCATGGTGAAACGCCATCTGGGCCAGCTGCTTTGTTCTTCCCGAGCTCCTTTAGCATATTTTCCACTTCATCTCTAGACACCTCTATCCGCTCTATGTTGTTCTCTGGAATTCTTATTGTGTCTGGTTCTCTGAAGATTTCATTTTGTACAAACACACTTTGGAACTTTTCATTTAATGTTTCACACATTTCCTTTTCATTTTCCATGAATCTGTTTCCCATTTTCAACCTCTGGATATTATCCTTTACCTGCAATTTGTTGTTTATGAATTTGTAGAATAGGCCCGGTTCTGTTTTACATTTATCCGCTATACCTTTTTCAAAATTTCTTTCTGTGTGTGTGTGGGTGGGGGTGTGTGTGTGGGTGGGTGGGTCTTGGTGTTGGTGTTTGACTTTGGGTAAGTGGTGGTTATTGCACTGGTGGGGCACGGGGTACTGCATAGCTAGTTTTCACCTTTAACAGCAACTGGCTCTGTTCTCTTTGGGTACGTTGTCCTCTTGCAAGGTTTTTCTTTTCTTTTTCTTTTTGCCTGGTGGGGGGGGGGGGGGTGGGTCTGCCTTATGTTCTCCCTCCCCCTTATGTTAGGCCCGTTGTGTGGTGGCACCCTCTGCTTCGCCCTCGTGAGTGGATACTTCCCGTGAGTTCAGCTTTTAGCAGTTTGCTTGATAGTTTGGGGCGCCAGTTAACAATACCCTGCCTGGGATAATGCTTAGCAGACCCAGTCTGGGGGCCCTGGAAAACCCCATGGGGGGCACTAGGGCCCGATGGAGGAGACCCCTGCGTCCCCTCTCGCTTTGTGCAAGTTTGAAGGTCCCCTTGTCTCAGGGCAACACTCATTGTTTTTTGCCTCGGTCATCCTGCCTGTTGGGTCAGTGACACATTCGACCCTGAGTCCTGCAAGCTCTGTTGCTTGTTTGTGGCTCCAATCACCCTATCTGTTAATGACATTCTTCGGGTGCAGGCAGGTCGCGCGTTGCTGGGTAGGTTGTTGCGAAGCGCTAGTTTGGTTGCTTCCCCAGATGCCCTGAGGCTGCCCCGTTTTGCTTCTCTGTACCCGGACTTAGGGGTGTTGGTCGCGTCTGCCTTGGGTCTGTCCGCATCCCCTCGTTCTACCTGCTTTGGTTCTTTCGGTCCTCCCCTCCCGTTTCCAGCTCCTAGGTGTCTGAGGGCTTCAGAGTCTGGGCAGGGTTTTGAGTTTTAAGCCTCTGGCAGTTTTGGGGGTTGCCTCTTCTGGGGTTGCATCTGAGGCGATCGAGTCTGTTCCTTCAGCCATAGCTCCGGGGTCTGATCAGTGGGCCCGCTCTCTTCCTGCTATTTTGGCTGCCCCGGCTTTTTCTTGTTAGGCCGGGGCTTTGGAGGATGACTCGCCCCCGGGGCCTGATGTGGTGGTTCCCGGGGTTGGGGAGGTGCTGACTTGAGGGTTTTGGGCCCTGTTGGGCCCCACCTGGGTTTTCCGACCTTCTTTATTCACGAGCGGGGGCTTACTGTTACGAGGAGTGGGATTTTCCCTTATCACCCTCTGCGTATGAGTTGCCGTTGGGCGTCAGCCCCTCCCCGGGATCGGTTCCATGTCCCTTCGGGTCCGTCAGGTCCATCCTTCTGTGGGGCGTTTCTTCACTTTCTTCTCTGGGACCTGTGTTCTGCATCATGCCACAACATTTTCTGTTGTCTCGGGTCCTGGATGTTCATTGGTCACGGATGTTATTGGGTGCATCTGTGCCTCCATGATTTTTTGTACTTGTTGGTCTTGGTTCTCAATGGTTCAAGTGGGTCTTCGATGCTTCTGCACTATTGGAACGTTTTGTCACCTTCCGGTGGGGCATACTTCCAGTCCTTTCTAGGACTAGTTGGTACTCTAATATCCTTTTTCTCATCTTTCGATGCTGTTTCTGCTGTTTCGATGCTGTTAATAGTCGCCTTTTTCTGTCCTTTGTCTCGACATATCTAATTATGGTTCCATTTTCCTTGTTGGCACCATCCCCGGTGCCAATGATGTCGTGTGACGTCGTTTGGTGCAGCCCGGACCTCATTTGTCCATCGCATGCGCCGTTGGTGGTTGTTTTGTTTTGGTCAGTGTAGACATGTGTCGGATCAGCGCACTTTCTCCCTGGTTGTGCACTGCTCTCGTTCATCTTATATCTCCTGTCATTCCCCCCTCTGGTTATTGGGGTTGTTCTGAGTTATATGTGAGGAACACTTCTAGTTCTGTCTCTGCTTATGGGTGGGGGGTGGCTAGGTGTGGCAGCCCCTCCGCCTCCCCACCTCTCCACTGCACCTGCTCTCCTGCAGAAGTATCTCTGGGCATGCTCTCCTAGCAATGCTCCCAGACTATTACACGGCTACGCTGTATCGTGATCCGATAGTGCGTCTGCTCCGATAGTGCGCACAGGTGAGCCGAGAGTGACCGTTGTGGGAGCGCGGAGCGTTTGTTGCGCCAGTTGACATTCTGGTCGGTTTTTGTCCTGGGATTCGACCTTATGTATGTTACATGCACAAATACCTATGCTTTATATATGTATGGCGTGTATACAAGCTTTCTGTACCCCTCCCCTTCCTCCTATGGGTTGGAAGCCATTTTTACTGTTCTTGGGGTCTGGGTTTTGGTTCTCATGTGGGGTTTGCTTCTCTCATTAGCACTTAAGTTTGGACGAGTGTCTTGTTTTTCGCTCACTCCTAGTCTGTGTATATGGTTCATGTACCTTCGGTTGCCGATTGCTTTTGCTCTTGTCCCTGGCTTCCAGTGCTTGAACTGTCTTTCTGGTCTTTTCGTTGCATTTTTACGTCTTCCTACCTCTCCTACACTTTATTATGTATCTTGGTAGGTGCATCTTGGTTATTCTCATGCTCGTGCTCGGTTGGGATCTGTTCTTGTTCAGTTTCCTGTTGTAGAACAGGCCCAGTTTTCTGGTATAGCTCTGGGTTCTTCCTCTTCTCTTTTGTCTGACACTACCAGCTTCTGTGTTGCGATGTCTGCTGGTGTCTATAGCTTTCCGATCGCCCATTCCTATTCCTACTGTTCTTTTTTTGTTGGGGCAGGGGGGGAGGGGGGGCACTTGGCTTCTGGCCCTGGCTGCGGTTTTTCTTTGTGTTCCTTTCCGGACAGTACATTTTTTTTTAGTGCGGTAGTGTGCTCCATTCTGCCCTGCTGGGGCTGGTGGTGCCACTCCTGTGGATTGCGGTGTCACTGTTTTTTGCTTCGCATCTCGGGTTTTGGCTCGTGGTGCTCGGTTCCTTGTTGCCCTCCACCTGGGCCTTGGCTCTTAGGTTTTTCGCTGCCCTTTTTTGCCCTTGCTGTTTTCGGAGTTTGTGGTTGGTAGTTTCTGCAAGCTTTCACACTTCTTGTCTGTTATCGGGCTTCTTGTTCCTTCAGGGGTCCCGGGGTGGGGGGGTGCCTCCCGGATGGGGCATGTCTGCTTTGCCGGGTTGGTTCTTTCTCGGGTCTTGGTTCCTGGTTCCCTGGTGGGTGTTCCTTTTGATTCTTTCAATGCCTTGGTTCTGGGGCGGTTTGCTCGGTGTCCACACCCAGAGGTTTTCCTGTGGCTTCGCCTCTTTTTACATGATCGGTCCGGTCCGGTCCGGTCCGTGGCGGGACTGGTTCGGTCTTCTCGAGTCTTCTAGTCTGATACTTTTGACTAGTCTCTCACCTTCTCTTTGGTGATCAGGTGGCTTTTTGAATGTGTCCCACCTGCTTGCTTCGTCTCGGTGGTGGTATGGGGTTTTCTGGCGGTCCTTCTTTTTCTTTGTCTCTTCGTAGATGTACTGCGCTCTTTGTTGTCGTGGTCTTGTCCCTCTCTCATAGTGGTTCAGGGCCGTTTTCTGGCCGCATACCGTCGCCCTGTATCGTGCGGTGCTGGCGGAGCCACTTCAGATTGCTCTGGTTTGTTGTTCCTTCTGCGTCATTCACGGATTGTATCGGGCATTGTTCACCTCCGGCTTGCTCATACTCCACCTAAGCCATCTTACTCTGGGGCAGGTGGCTCTTTTTCTCTATTCCCTTAGTTTGTTGTGGCCCCTTCAGTTCCGGAGGGGTCCCTGGGGTTATTGCTGCTTGGTTGGTTGGCCGAGCAACCGTTGCAACCGTTGCTTCTTCTTGTGTCCGGTTGTGGCTCTCTGCCGTTCTTTGCACGCCACAGCCTCTGTGGCCAGGCTGTGCTTTGGGCTGATCTGGTTTCCCTTCCCTGTTCTCGGGTTCGGATCTCTCAAGTTGTCCACTGGGTCCTGTCTAGCCGGCCTGCTGTCTCTTCCCATGCACTTGACGTTTGTAAGTTTGCTGTGCTTGCTGCCGTCTTGAGTGGCATGTCTTGGGCTGACCTTCAGGTGCAGGGTTGGTTTTGGCAGTTATGCTGGGTCCTGGCTGTGCACTCCCTCATGTTTGTTCCTTGGCCTAGTCGGGCCTATGCCGCCTTGGGTCGGCTGTTGCAGCCTGTTGTCTCGACTTCGTGTTGTGGTGTGAGCACCGACCGCCTCCCAGATGTGTCCCTCTGTTTTCATCTTTGGTGAAGTAGCTCGGGGAGCCGTAGGGGCTCCCCCCAGAAAACCAGCATTGAAAGTAATGAAATGCCATTTTCTGGGTGAGTCCTGGAGGCTCCCTGGCAACCCTCCCTCCAGTCAGTGTTTTTTTGCATTTTTTGATATCCAGCCTAAGAACTGGGGTGAGGATCGCCGGAGCGAGGGTCTGGGGCTCCCCACCCCCTCCTGGGGAGGGGAGGGGAGGGGGGAGCTGTGCAGACATGCGGCGCGGCTTGTGTGACGTCATGCTTGTTTGCTCGTTTTTCTTTTGGAGAGTTCTGTCCACTCGTTTGATGATTTTCTTTGTTAACCAGAATAGGGGTTTGTTTCGTGGCGCTTACCTTTCTGGGTGCCTGTCCTGGTTGATGGCAGATATAGAATACTCTAAATCACGTTTGCATTTCTATGGGCCATTGCTCCTCATGCCTCTGTGAGGGGGTCCAGGTTCTGGCTCGTGGTCCATGATAGGCCTAGAACTCCACCCACATCGACTGATGCAAAATAGTTAGGGTATCGATATCAGCCATGGATAGCTCCGAGGAACCTCCGGGACTCGCCCAGAAAAGGGCGTTTGACATTCAACGCTGGTTTTTTATTAAATATTCGTCTAAAATCAATTTCTGAAAATATTTTGAAGAAAGTTTCACGACGCTGTAGCCAATAAGTTGGAGATTTAATATTTTTAAAATAATTGACATAATTCAAATATTTTTCACTTACCTTACCCCCTTATGCTGAGCAGTTTAAGGGTTAATGATTCTCCGGCAATTTTCCTGTTCTTAATATTATGCCTATTTTTAAATCTTTGCAATCATCCTTCACTAGCTTGAAAATCTGGAGTGTTCATTTTCTCTGCAAATTTATTTGCGGCATTCTTAATGGTATCGCCAAACCCACAGAATGCTCCTGGTTAAACCATTTATTCACAGCTTTGTCTAATTTTGTATTTGTAGCACCTTTTATTGTTCTCCTTTTATTTAATGTACCACTATCACTTGCAGCAAGGAACTTCCTAATATCATCTTTGTGTCTTGATATCACACACTGTACTTTTCCTGACATTAAATTCTGTTACCAGCCGAGAAACAGAGTAGCCACGTTCATGTTTTTCTATTAAGTCTAATTTTCTGCTCAATGGATAAAAAAAAAAAACTCTTCTTCCTCTTGGTAGATATGGCACTACTGTATTAGCAAGCCTTTGAGACATCTTGTTGTATAACAGTACAGCTGTAGTAAAAAAAATGGTAAATTCCATATCATCTTCCTCTGGCGGACAAATACGTCGCTCGCAGACAAAGCTAATGGCACTGTGTGCCTACTGTATGAATGCCCCGTGGACTGTCTATACAGTACCCTTCAGTAGGCTGGTGTTTAGGCCAGACTCGGTAACATAAATTTCTCTCTAATACTGTACAGTATTGGATTTATGTCATATTATATATTTTTGGGTTATGAATTTAGTTTAGCAACACTATTAGTATAATAAGAACTATAAAAATACTTGCCTGTATTGTTGAAACTATATTAATTTTATTGTTTCGAGGCCGTAGGTCACTGAACTGTGACGCATCCGAAGGAAATGCACATGGTGCTGTGTGCACAGGGATTAGACCCGTCCACCCATGCTAGAGTTTTGAAAGATAGAGCCAATTACATCAATATTTTCTCAAATAGCGTAAATCTAGCATATAACAGTATATTTTTTGTTTTATATTTAGTTTAGAAATATAATTAGGATACAGAGCACCACTTGGTTTCCGAACTTTAGTTATCCGAAACTTCCAGTTTCCCGATTGGGGTTGGGGAGTCATGCTACCCGAACAAAGTTCGGGTAGGAAGGGGTCCACCGAGCGTCACGCCGGCTTGTGGTGGTGGGTGGGCGATGGTCCAGTTTGCCCACTGTGACTTCACAGATTCACGGCCTATTATTCCTATTATTTTGAATTGCCATAAGGCTGGAATGTTCATTCTGTGCTTTTGTTTTACATATCTGCACAATCAAGAAACATGTGTGCACCATGTTGGCTCCAAATGCACGCATTGCGTCAGTGATGGCTGACTGGTGATGGCTGACTGGGGGGGGGAGAATCAGTGAGAGGGGGGGGGGGAGAGAGATGCTAGGAGGGAGGGGGAGGTAGGGAGAGATGTTAGGAGGTAGGGAGAGATGCTAAGAGGGAGGGGGAGGTAGGGAGAGATGCTAGGAGGTAGGCAGGAAGGGATGGAAGTAGTGAGAATTAGGGAGGGAAAGGCAGGCTGGCAGGCACAGGCAGGCAGGCACAGGCAGGCAGACAGGCAGGCAGGCAGGCAGGCAGACAGGCAGACAGGCAGGCAGGCAGGCAGGCAGGCAGGCAGGCAGACAGACAGGCAGGCAGGCAGGCAGGCAGGCAGGCAGGCAGGCAGGCAGGCTAGCTTGCAGGCAGGGAGTGAGTGGTAGTCACGCGGTTGAACCGCGTGACCTTGAGAGATGGGATGTAGGGGGGCGGGTGGTTTGTTGGTGGTGGGGGTGAGACCGGCTCATTCCCGAAGATAAGCCTAACACACACTACCCGTTAGCATGATGGCAGGGGGGGAGGCAGGCTGGCTGGAAAGGAAGCAGGCTGGCAGGCTGGCTGGAAAGGAAGCAGGCTGGCAGGCAGGCTGGCAGGCAGGCAGGCTGGCAGGCAGGCAGGCAGGCAGGCTGGCAGGCAGGCTGGCGGGCAGGCTGGCTGGCAGGCTGGCAGGCTGGGAAGGAGGCAGGCTGGCAGGCTGGGAAGGAGGCAGGCTGGCAGGCTGGGAAGGAGGCAGGCTGGGAAGGAGGCAGGCTGGGAAGGAGGCAGGCTGGCAGGCTGGGAAGGAGGCAGGCAGGCAGGTTGGGAAGGAGGCAGGCTGGGAAGGAAGCAGGCTGGGAAGGAAGCAGGCTGGCAGGCAGGCTGGCTGGCAGGCTGGGAAGGAGGCAGGCTGGGAAGGAAGCAGGCTGGGAAGGAGGCAGGCTGGGAAGGAGGCAGGCTGGGAAGGAGGCAGGCTGGGAAGGAGGCAGGCTGGGAAGGAAGCAGGCTGGCAGGCTGGGAAGGAGGCAGGCTGGGAAGGAAGCAGGCTGGGAAGGAAGCAGGCTGGGAAGGAAGCAGGCTGGGAAGGAGGCAGGCTGGGAAGGAGGCAGGCAGGCTGGGAAGGAGGCAGGCAGGCTGGGAAGGAGGCAGGCAGGCTGGGAAGGAGGCAGGCTGGTAAGGAGGCAGGCTGGGAAGGAGGCAGGCTGGCAGGCTGGGAAGGAGGCAGGCTGGCAGGCTGGGAAGGAGGCAGGCTGGCAGGCTGGGAAGGAGGCAGGCTGGCAGGCTGGGAAGGAGGCAGGCTGGCAGGCTGGGAAGGAGGCAGGCAGGGAAGGAGGCAGGCTGGCAGGCTGGGAAGGAGGCAGGCAGGGAAGGAGGCAGGCTGGCAGGCTGGGAAGGAGGCAGGCAGGGAAGGAGGCAGGCTGGCAGGCTGGGAAGGAGGCAGGCAGGGAAGGAGGCAGGCTGGCAGGCTGGGAAGGAGGCAGGCTGGCAGGCTGGGAAGGAGGCAGGCTGGCAGGCAGGAAGCGATATATGGGTGTTGAAGTGAACTGTGAACCACGTGACCTTTGAGAGTGTGTGTGTACGTGTATGGGTTGGGGGTGGGGGTGGTGTGTCGGTGGTGGGGGGAGAGGGGGAGGTGTGTCGGTGGTGGGGGGAGAGGGGGAGGTGTGTCGGTGGTGGGGGGAGAGGGGGAGGTGTGTTGGTGGTGGGGGAGGGACCGGCTGACTCCGTAAGCCTAACCACACTCCACAGACCTGTGACCCAGATTTGTTTCTTAAATGTACAGTACATCATCGTATATTTTAGGCAGGATGTGCCTGCAGGCTGACAGGAAACATCCAGAGGATGTTTGCCAGTCGTCTTAATAATCAGTTAGGAACAATTATGGACTTTTATAAAGCGGATCAGGACTTCACTTATTGATGAGTACAAACAAAACACGGTCGCATTTACGCCATGAACCTGACGATTTTTTTTCCCTAGAGTTTTTTTCATAAATTTTTCGGAAAAATTTCTTTTTACATTTCTAGTTTATTTTTTCCCCTCTATTTCTCGTATACGAACTTACATGTTAACCGACGGGTCTCGTCCCCAAGGGGTTCGGAAACCAAGTGGTGCTCTGTAATAGAAAGTTATTAAAACAGCTGTTTTAGAAAGGATTTATAATTCTTCCAACATATAGTTTACTATAATCATAAATTATGTAATATTTACATTCATCAATGTAATATATTCATCTAGATTTATTAAGTGAACTGTATTAATTTAATAATGAGTTGGATAATTCCACTTCCACACCTTTTGGGGGGGTAGATCTAATACTGCTAGATATACCTAATGAACATAATAGGTTGCATAATTTCAATAATAAAATGTATCAATAAATAAGGGTTATGCAGTTAGTAAACTAACTACAATATCATAACTAAATAATCATCAGCTTAGCTGTCAAGCAGGTAATGAGAAGTGCGTCTGACAGCCTTCGGAAATCAGTATAATCCTGTCTCAACATGATGGCGTTGTAGACTCGTGATTCACCAATCAAGATGACCCTCTCTCGTAGATATAACTCTACGCTGTGAAAAACATACAATGTAATTTTTATTGAGCTACAGTTATATCCACTTATGCCATTGAAGGAATCAACCAATTCCTGGAATTAAACTTAGTAGGTTTATTTGATAATCCTACGTCCTAATGATCGGGAATCTATCACTGTCATTATGGCCATAAAGAATGATTAGAGTACTTATCCGACCGGATGTGGTGTCTTCAATATTAGATGAAGCAGGCAGCAACGTCTGGGACTCGTTAATGCACGGATGATCCCTATTTTATACGATGCTAAATAGCGAGCTTCTCGGGACACCGATCAAGATGGCTCCAACCGAGCAGAGTGACATGCATGCCATCTAGCTTCCTATTGGTGCATAATCTCGTCATACAAGTCATGATATTTTACCTCTGTCTTGCTATTTAATAAGACATTACCGACGTTTTTTTTACATTGTAATAAGGTACTTCAGGCATCAACAGATGGTTTTCCGTTGCTTTATATTATTGAACCAAAGTGTCATTGGATAAAAAACACGTGTATATAATATTCAGTTCGTGACTTTTATTCAGCCGGAATCGGCTGATCGCGGCCGTAGGAAATTCTACCTAAAAACGGAAGTATCATTTGTTTAAATGAATTAAATAGATTTCCAATCTAAATTACCTACTAAATTAAACAAAGGTTTGACTGGGTTTAATTCAATTTATATAGTTTGTTCTCATGGGAACTGGACGGCTGATGGTACAGCGGCTATGGATTGTAGGAAGTATTTGCCAACACGACGCTACTTGTTAGTAATGTTAGTAAATTTGATTTCCTAGGACAATAAATTTATCTCATTGTACTAGTGGTTAGTATTTGGGGTGTCAGAAATTTCCGACTGTAGACCACTTTGGCTAGTGTTTGGTTAATATGGTTCACTTGTTGTGTGGTCCACTTGTGTGATCCAATGTGTCATATGAAGGAATTATTAATTGTAATCTGTAATATAGTGGGAAGGTTTTCCACCAGTCTGTGAACTCTGTCCCAACTTCGTAAGCAAATTCACACGTCCCTCTCTTCAGTAAACCAGAGTTCATCGAAGCGGGTGAGTAAATCTGGCTTGAAAAGTGTGCATCCTAACCGGAAATTCGCCGAACCGAGGTTGCACTGTATGTTTGTTAATGAAACCCGTGTTCTGCAACCCATGGTAGTGATGTGTGAAGTGTTTACTTGTAAGTGCTTACATCTCTGTGACTACAGGGAAAGGATTTAGCACTTTGTCCTGCCTCCTATTTATTTGTATCTAATACAATAATTATCACTCAACATTAATGTTTTCATTATATTTTTTCTTCATTATATTTTTTCAAAAAGTGTGGGTGGAATTAGCTTCAGTAACCTCTTTCTTCAGTACTCGCCTAATTGTGCTTGTGGGGGTTGAGCTTTCTCTTTGGTTCCGCCTCTCAACTGTCAATCAACTGGTGACAGTTGGCGCTGGTGTTCAGTGCAATCCACTTGCTGTCGTCCACGTGTACAAGGAACAAGAGCTTCTTCATATCTCTGACTCATTTGTGTGTTCAGCTGTCCCCCTTGTCCTCCTACCTCCTTTTTAAATTATTTTGGCTTCCTTTGTCCACTTTGTTTATTCCCTTCAGAATCTTGTTTGTAGTGATATCACCTTTGTTTATTTTCTCCCCCTAACCCTTCCACTGCTAAGGGGTCCTGAGGACATTTACACCACTGCGCAAGAAAAAAAAAATATAAAAAATTATTTCGTCTTCTAAAAATGTTAATTTGTGATCCCTAAGCACGGGAAAAAAAAAAAATCGTATGTGACGTACTTATTTCGGGTGCAATTGACCGAGAAAGTCTGGCAAAAAGTGGGCATTGACAGAGCGGTCGTCAGAGCCGGTCAGCGTCACCCGCGCTGACAGGTGGGAGTTGCCACAAAGATATTATCAATTAATTATTTCAATGTCTCTGATTGATTTTTTCTCAGTTTTTTACAGTAATATTATTCAAGTGTGTATTGTAATATATTTATATAATAAAAAGTGGTGAATAATTGATATACTCAAAAGTATGGTGTGCATATTAGTGATTCAACTATGTTCATAAAACAATAAACAAATAGTTTTTTCTGCTATTACACTCTGTACACATGTTACATACTGTATAAGTATCTGCATGTTTTGTTCACCATAGCGTGTCATGCGCATGTGCCGCGGGGTTTGTTTTGGTCTGGGCAGTGTTTCAGTGCTGGTGTTGTGCGCCCTTTTTTCTCGGGTGTTTCGCCTTTCGCTCTTCTCCCTTCTCCGGTATGTACTCCTTCGCTCCGGGGTTGTCCTGGATTCCAGCTGTGGGGAGGACACCGAGGTTTTCCCTGTGTCATGAGTGTGGGCCTCCTCCTTCGCCTCTACCCCTGCTCTCCTGCGTGTCCGGCTCTGGCATCTTCACCTGGCGGTGCTCCCAGGATCTTCTGGGCACTGTTGGGTCATGTCACGTTCGTGCCTCTGTTTAACAGGCGAGTTTCTGCGGTCTGGCATTTTTTTGGCCGGGCTCTGGATGCAAAGATGCTTATATACCTGTTTTTATTTAGGTATATTTATGTACGATGAGACCATTAGCACACCAGTGACTGTCCCTTTTCAACCCTTCCAGTCCCTCTCATGTGCATGTCCAACCCATGCTAGTCATTCAGGGGACCCACCTCTTTCGTGTTATGAGGTGTATGGGTTGTAGTGCTGGTTATGTACTCACCTGGTAGGGCTCTCCTGGTTGTGCTTGTGGGGTTTGAGCACTGGTTCTTGGGTCCCGCCTCTATGGAAGAACATGCGGGATAGTACCAGTGGAGTGCAGTGGTGCCATAGGCACAATCGGGGAACACTGTATAAACATCAGAGGTCTGCAGTTGTTACACATCCTACCTGCGAGCATCCGCCATATTGCCGGTACATCCGTGGACTTCCAAGGAACACTAGCCTGTTTTCAAATAGAGGCTCCGGCCCGTCCTGGCTGTGGTGGGTATGTGGGCCTGCGGGCCGCTCCATGCACCAGCCTGGTGGACCAACCTCTCACATGTCAAGCCTAGCCTCGGGCCGGGCTTGGGGAGTAAATGAACTCCCTGAACCCCATCCAGCAGGTATCGAGCAGGTATCTCCGCCGTCGGTCGCAGAGTGTGCAGGTTCCTGGGCCTGCTGGGTTCTGTCATGTTTCTGTTGGCCCTGTCTGGGGTCTGCCTGAACCGTTCTCTGCCTTTGCAGAGGCAAGTTGCTACTTACATATTGCGTGTTGCGGGGGTGCCTGTTGCTGCTGCACGTGTGCGTTGGTAACGTGTTTTGCGGTGGCGTGTCCTTGTTCCTGTGTCCGGTTGTGGTGTGGTACTTTGCTGCTGTTTTGTACCTAGGGTTTGCATCTGGGGGTTTGCTTGTTGTTTTTCGCGGTCTTCGGGTCCCTGGCTTGGCCCTTCCATGTGCGTGGGGTTCTGTCCCTGCCTGATTATCCACCCCTGGTTGTTTCCTGGGGTTTGAGCTTTGGCTCTTTCGCCCTGCTTTCCCCAGTCACTTCCTTGGCATCTCCTTTGGTCGGTTTTGCCTGCACTTGCTGCTATAGGGGGGGGGGGTCGGTTTTCTCCCGCTTCCCTTCCTTGTGCATTCCCTTTGTTTCCTCCTCTGCCGCAGGGGTGTTCTTCGTATGTTCCTTGGCTTCTTTGGCGTTATTTCAGCCTGTGTCCTATGGTGCGCTTATGTGTCTTGGTCTGTTTTCGTTGCTCGTACCCCTTGGTTCGGGTACTGTTCTGGTGGTAACCTTTACGCCGCCTTTGGTTTTCTTGGCTTGCCCTGCCGGTTGGCTTTTCAGGGTCTTGCGATGTCTCACGTCAAACCCGTTGTTTCTGATCTGGTGGGCTTGCCGGCATTGGGGAGCTTTCTGTTCGGCAGACGTTCAATCTCCTTTGTGCCGCCTGGGCTTTGGTGGTCGCGCCCGAGATCTTCCCGCGGCTCCGCCTTTTCCTGGGCTCGGAGGTGCCTTGTCGGGGCTGCTTATATTCTGCCTCGCATGTCTCACCTCTGGTTGGTGGTCTGGTGGCTTCATGGTAGGTGTCCCACCTGAGTACTTCTTCTTGGCGGCAGTATGGGGTATTTTGGTGGTCATTCCTTTTCCTCCTGTCCCTTCTTAGGTGGCTGCAGTTGTTAGCATCGGCTTGGTTTTTCTGGTAGGTGTTGGGTGCCGTCATCTTGCCATGTACTGTAGCCTCGTTTCGTGCTACGCTGGCTGAGCCGCTTCGTCTTGCTTTCGGTCTTGGTGTCGCTTCTGCACCGTTCATAAGCTGTCTCGTGCGTTGTTTCACCTCCGGCCTCTTCATGCGCCGCTTGCACTGTCCTGGTCTCTGGTCGGCTTGCTCTGTCTTCACCTCGGTTGGTGGTGCCCCTTCGGTTCCGGTTTGTTTTTGGTCGGCTCTTTTTTTCCTGTTGGCATTTGCCTCTGGGGGTCGGGTCGCTGGGCTTCTTGCTCCTCCGCAGGGGTTTTTCTGCTCCTTTGGTTTTGGCGTTTTGGTTGTTCGGTGGCGGCAGTCTCCATCTTTTATGGCACGGGATGGGGCTGCTGCGTTCCGGAGGGGTCCTTTGGTTGTTGGTGCTTGGTTGGTCGGGCCAGGGGTGTGTTGTATTTTGTGTTCAGTGGCGGCCCTCCTCTGTTATTTGCGTGCCACAGCCTTTCTGTCCGGGGCGCGCTTTGCATTGATTTGGTTCCGTTCTTCCCTGTTCGCGGGTGACGGTGTCCCGGGTTGTCAGCAGTGTTCTTGCGACTAGCCTGCCTGTGTTTTTTTCCCCATGCCCGTGGCGTTCGTGGCTTCACTTCTCTTGCTGCCGTCTGGGCGGCGTGTCCTTGCCGTCATTCGGGCACGGATCTTTGGTGTTCGTACAGGGGCCTCGCTGCTCTTTGTCTCGTTGTTACCGGGCCCTTTTCGGGCTGTGTTGCCTTGGGTTGGCGTTGGTTGCCGGTTGTCTCGCTTCCGTTGAGGGGTGCGTGGTGTCCGCCTTCCGGTTCCTTCCCTTTGACCTTCCTTTGTGGGTAGTTAGCTCCGGGGAGCCGACGGGGCTCCCCCCAGAAAACCAGCGTTAAATGTAATGAAACGCCATTTTCTGGGAGAGACCCAGAGGCTCCCTGGCAACCCTCCCTCCCTCCGGTCGGCGTTTTTTCGCGTGTCTTGACATCCAGCTTCAGAACTGATGGGTGGATAGCCAGCGGGAGAGGTCTGGGGCTCCCCCTTTCCCCTTCCTGGGGAGGGGGGAGCTGCGCAGACAGTGGCGTGGTGACGTGTGACGTCATACTAATTTGCTTGTTTTCTGTTGGAGAGTTCTATCCACTAGTTCGGCTTTAGGTAGCAATTTTAACCAGAATAGGGGTTTGTTTTGGAATGCTTACCTTTCTAGATGCTTGACCCGGTCGCTGGCAGACATAGAATACTTCCAACCACACGGGGGTTTCTATAGGCCATTGCTCCCCTTGCCTCTCTGAGGGGGCCAGGTTCTGGCCGTGGTACCCAGTAGGCTCTAGAACTCCATACACATGACTGATGCCAAAGTCTGACATTAGCATATCAGCCTGGTAAAGCTCCAACCCGTTCTCGCAAATTCGTAAAGTCAATATTGACTTATTAACTACGTGCATAGGTGACATACTTAACATAATAGATACCCTTAAAAAGATTCATAGAAAACACCGACCTTACCTAACCTTGTTAGTATCTTAAGATAAGCATCTTATTGCTTCGCAATTACAATTATTACTTAACCTATACCTATTATAGGTTAGGTAATAATTGTAATTACGAAGCAATAAGAAGCTTATCTTAACATACTAAGTAGGTTAGGTAAGGTTGGTGTTTTCTATGAATCTTTTTAAGGGTATATTATGTTAAGTATGTCACCTATGCACATATTTAATAAGTCAATATTGACTTATTAAATTTGCGAGAACGGGTTGAAAGCTCCGGGGAGCCTCTGGGTCTCGCCCAGAAAATGGCGTTTTGTTACATTCAATGCTGTTTTTTTTAATGTTTTCATTACTCTGCATTTTGAAATTAAAATAGTTGTTTGGAAGCATTTTGATATTAACTTTACCTGAACATTTATAAAAACAACAAAAGTATGTCCTTAACAATTGAACTATGAAATTTCTGCCAAAAACAGGTGTGCAGTGCAGGGGTTAATGAGTTTATGTTCTGAACTGAATATTTGTTTTTCTTCTTCTAGATACCCAGACAAGACGGTGGAGCAAGTTAATATACTGGCTCGTGATATTGGCATAGATTACAAGGAAAAGAAGAAGAACAAGCTGAAGCGCACATTTGTTAAAGCATCAGACGCTGCTGGGGCTAGATACAAAGGTATTAAAACTCAGTAATAGATTTTGTATTGCATAAAGTAAGGAAACATTGATTAGACAACAAACAAAGGATGCTGTGTCCAGAGGATTTGTGGACTTTATGAAAGAACTAATATTTGCATTTTCCAACTTGTTCTTGCCAATCATATTTGTTGTGCCAAGGAGGAGATCCAAGTATTTTTTATGGAACTTTTTAAGACTATGAATTATTCACAAGCATTTACCTTCTTTGCCTTTATAAATTAATAATGATACTCTCATTTTATATTGTAGATAATGGATATACATTACCATTGTTTCTGACCTTCTGGTATAATACACATGATATATAACATTTTGGGAAGCTTTGAGGGTATGTTTATGGTTAGGAAGAGGACTATGAAGGATAGCATAGTAGCAACAGATTATGTAGTTCACTCGAGGTTGTTATCTTACTGAATAAGATAGCAGTTTATATCAGTTATCAGTTTATCAGCAACAGTTTATTTAGTTCACTCGAGGCTGTTATCTTATTGGATAAGATTTATTGTTTATATACATTTATCAGTTTATCAGCAACAGTTTATGTAGTTCACTCAAGGCTGTTACCGTATTGGCCGAGATTGTTGGAAAGAGGATGTATATTGTATGGATTCTTCAGTTGCAGATGGCTAAAATGGGGAAACACGTGAAGATATTTATCATAATATTCTCTTGAGAGCAGGTGTGTGCAAACAGCAACTTATGAAGCATTAATTGTGGCCTTACACTAATTTAATATTAACACTGCATATGGGCCACACTGGATGACTGTGAGCCACATACAGTCCTGGGGCTGTGTTTGCTCACTCATAATATACAGTAAGGACATATTGATTAATTCACTATATTTTTTTGTTTAGGAATATACAGTATGTCTTTTTCAATAATCAGTTGACTTGCAATACAGTATATTTATGTGACTTACACTCTGAAGTTAAAGCACATAGCCATACCTTGGATTTTACAATTGTGCACGTGGGATACTTTGACTGAGAGCAATACATTTTGAGCTAAGCAGATACAGTACTGTATTTAAAATAGTTTTACAATCATTTCTAGATATTGTGGGCAACGTTTTCTTGATATAATTTGCTTAGTGTTCATAAATAGTAGTTACAGTACTATATTATAACTAATACAATGTTCATAATAATTATAATAACTGTGTAATGATAAATTTTAGTAAATAAAATAATTGCACGGTGCTTATGCACAATATTTCAGGTGACTCTAATATTAATACTGTAAATACATAAATTAAGAGCTATATTATTTTGTGGTAAATAATGTGAGGATGATAATAATGTATCTGGTTAAGCATCATAAAAAGTTTTGCTACTTGCAGTGTGCCATTTCTCAATCCCCAAAACATTTTTCAGGTGATATATATTTTTTGTGTAGCTTAATGTATGCATTTACATTAAGTGTTAGTATAGTTAAATTAATGAATGGCAGAAGTGTTTTGATAGAATACGGTGACTGCATTTGTCTCCGATTGCAATTGCACGCCCACCGACACCACACCCAACATGCCGACAAAAATGCCCAAACTAGTTAAGATATTGCAGTCATTTTCATGTATGTTTAAGCTGAAAATAGTAAGATAATAATAAGAGAAATAATAAATTCTACGTACGAGACATTCATCGTAATCGAACAGATTGTTGGCACCTGTCTGATCTTCCCAGAGTTTCAGCGTGTGCAGCTTCTTGTTTGACAAGAAGCTGTTGGAAGTTTGGGGTGTGGTGGGTGTGCAAGTGTGACAGGAGGGCGGCATGCAAGTCTTTGTCCTTTAGCAAAATACGGTGCTTGTGAAAGATTGAATTTTGATGGCACGAATCTGCCATTTGCATCAAATAATTGAGGCAAAATTTTGGTTGGGGTGGTGCTTCACCAGGTATGTTGATGAATGTTTCATGTAGTATTGTGGTTACATAGTAAGGATGGTGCATACATAGTATGTGCTGGTTTGTAGTTTGAATTAAAACTTGTTTGGTAATTACAGGTAAATAGGAGATGAGAAGAGTTACACAAGTTTTGGGTTACTTAAGTTGTGTAGTCAATGGCTGAAGTGTGGCAGGGAAGAAGGTGTTAAACATAATTGATGCACAGTAAATTTGTTTGCAGGCTCAAAGCATCTCATGTTCTTAATTGAAATATAAATTTGAATGACCATTTGCTTGTTTCAGTAAATGCATACATACATAAAGACTTTCATTTCCCCTCATTTTATACATTTTGACCTCAGTGATTCATATGTTGTATTATGAAGAAGGTTCATGCTTATTCAGTTTCCAAAGTTTCTTTAGGGAAGAAGAGTAAATTGTGAGTGAAATAAGACTTACTTTTTTAGTTCTTTACGCTCATTAGACCTGTTCCTGTTTCTTCTTGTTGATTTACCCTTTACTTACTTGAACCTTAAGTAAGTTGGACATAATCACTACCTTGGGCTTTTCTGAGGGGGAGCCCCTTTGGTTCCCTGGAGCTGTCAGGCTGGTTGATATGTTATATTAGTCTGGGACATCACTATTGAAGTTCAGCTTATTGGGAACCACAAGCCAGAACCTGGCCTTCCCCTCAGAGAGGCAAAGGGAGCAATGGCCCATGGAAACCCCCTTGTATTTGGAGGCATTCCATGTCTGCCATCAGTTGGGGTTAGCCCCCAGAAAGATAGGCATAACAAAACAAACTCCACAAGGTAAGAAAATTGCAACCGACGACCGAACAGAAAAGCAGAACTCTCCTACTTAAAGAAACAAGCAAATGTCACACTCCACCGCTACGCCACTTGTCCGTGCAGCCCTCCCTACCCTGGGAGGTGTGGGGGAGCCCTGGACACCCCCCTGTGCTGGCTACTCAACAACGCCAGTTCATTGGCTGATGTGGTCCTGGGCGAACATTGACTTTGGCCTCAGAGTCTAGGCAGTTGTGCCCCTTAGTGGTGTGTTGTGCTTTATGTGAGGTGTGATTGTACACATTGCAGGGGTTTAGCTTTCACAGTTCCCCTTAGTTTGGGCCTAGCCGGTTTTGCAGTACCTTGCCTGGGCTTCCCGTAGCAGTCAGCCTGCGGGCCCTGGAAGTCCCCATTGGGGCTCATTAGACCATTGGATGTGTCTTCTGAGTTCCACCTCGCCTCGTGTAAGTTTGAAAGTTGCCGAGTGCCCTTATCTCGGGTTGACAGTCACCGTTTTTGTCTCCGTCATGCTGCCTGTTGGGTCAATGACATCTTTGACCCAGAGGCTTACGAGTCATGCTTCCTGCTTGTTCTCCAATTTACCCATTCTGATGACATTGATATTCGGGTACAGGCAGCATTCACGTTGCATGCTAGGTTGAGGTAGCTGCAAGCTGGTTGGTTGCCATCCTAGATGCCCCGTTTTGGTTATAGGGACCCAAACTTGGGAGCATTGGTTGCTTCGACTTTGGTTCCATCTATGCTCCCTTGTCCTTCCCCTGTTGTTCGTGACCCCCCCCCTTCCCCCCCACCTCCCCCAACTGCTCCCGGCTTGGTAACGTCTGATAATGAAACTCGGGCTGCTTCAGTGGTTGCCCCTTCTGGGATTTGGGATGGAGGCATTTGAGCCTGCTCCTCCTGCCGAGGTTTCTGGGTTCTACCAGCTGACCCCCTTCTTTGCTGCCTTTCCCCTGGACCTCTGCTTTTTCTTCTGGGGTTGAGGGAGTGAAGGACGGCTCTACCCCGGGACCTCTGTAGGGGTTCAAGGAGCTGTGGGGGGGGGGGAAGGGAGGGGGCCTCGCTTGCAGTTATGGGGACTGTTTACCCCTGTTTGGGCTTTATGCCTTCTTGGCGTTTTTTTTTCCGTCCCTCCCGTCTGCTTTGTTTTCCCCCATTTGTTGGCATGATTTCGGCTCCCTTGCATCAGCCACATCACCTTTTGTTGTGGTGGCCATTTTCTTTCTGGAGGCGCTTCCTGCCTGGCTGCCACGGCGGCGCTGCAGTTTTTGTTTACATGTGCCTGAGATTGGGTGCACTCGTGTTTTGGCGGTGTTTTGCCCTTTCTGTTCCTTTGGGGATGTTTGGGTGTTGATTTTTTGCCCAATTTTGTTTTCTGTCGGTTCTGGGACCCTGGCTTTTGGTCCCAGTGTTCGTGCCTGTTTGCTCTGCTTGCTCCCACAGCTTATGATCCCTGATTTTCTGCCTGTTTCTGGGTGTTTTGGCCAGGGTGTCTGTCTGGGTCTTTTGTTTGGCCCTTCCTTCTGTGGTGCATTTCCACTGGCAAATGTGGCAACCTGTCCTCTTAAAAAGAACGTCGCTTTTGGCCATTTGCCCGTATGGCCGAATATGGACGTAATTTGAAAATGAAAAAAAAATGAATATAAATTTGGGATTTTTTTTTCAACAACAGTAAGTTAAGGGTCCTCTGATAGGTTAGGTGGGCAGGAAATTCTCATAAAGTTTCAAAACTGTATGAAAAACGTTAATGGAAAGAATCCTTTTCTAAGCTTGCCGAGTAAGCCGGACGACCCAAGCAGAAAACGGAACAGTACGTCACTTTTGTGAGTCGATTTCATTTCAAATTACGTCCAAATTTGGCCATAGCGCACATATGAGCGAAAAGTGACGTTATTTTTAAGAGGACGGGTTGAATGTGGTGGTTTGAGCTTCCCCCTCCCCTGGGGTTCTTATCCGGGCTCATTTGGGGTCTTTGGTTTCATTCCGGAGGTTTTTCTTCCTCTTGGGATCCCCCTTTAGTGGTTTGGGTGGCCCTTGGTGGTTACCTCCTGTGCGTCCCAGATTTGCCTCTTCTCAATTTTTGGGGTCTTTCTGGCTTGAAGACTGCACTTCTTGGGTCTTGGCTTCTGCTTGTCGTGTTGGGCCTTTGGTGCAGCTCTTGTGTCGGTGCCACCCCAGCAGCCGTCTTCGTCTGATTGGCGCGGGGCTCGATCTGCTCGCAAATTGGCTTCTTGCTTTCTTTTAGTTTTGTTAATTTTTTCTCTTGTGGGGGGGGGGCGGGGGGGGGTTGCCGGTCTCTTAGTAAGTCGCCCCATTGGTGGGGCACTGGAAGGTAGGCTTGATCTGTTTGCCCATGCTTGGTCCCACAATTCGTGGGCGGTTTGGGTCGTGTCCTCTGGCCTGTGGTGGCATTGGGTGGCTCCTCCTCCTAGGGGGTTCAGCACTGGCGGGCGGCCCTTTTTCCCCTTCGCTCCGTTGGTTATCTTGTTCTTTTCCCACAATGAGACTGTGTGGGTCTTCGGTTGTTCAACATCCTCCCGGTAAGCATAAGAAATATTGCGGGAACAACCGTGGACATCTTAGAGAAAACTAAATTGTTTTCTAAAAGAAGTACCGGACAAACTGGGCTGCAGTGGGCCTGCGGGCCACTCATGCAACAGCCTGGTGGACCAAGCTCTCGCAAGTCAAGCCTGGCCTTTGGCTGGGATTGGGGGGGTAGAACTACTCCCAGAACCCATCAAGCAGGTGTGGGGTCTGCCTCCCGGGGTAAGTCCCTCTTTACTTTGGTTAGGTAGCTCCAGGGAGCTGAAAGGGCTCCCCACAGAAAACCAGTGTTGAATGAAATGAAACGTCATTATCTGAGTCATTATCCTTGGCACTCTCCCTACCTCCGGTCGGCAGTTTTTTGTGTGGGTTTTGATGTTCAGCCTCTGAACTAGTTATTGACTAGCCAGTGTGGGGGGTCCGGGGCTCTCCCCCCTCCATCTTCTGGGAAGGGGAGGGCTGCATGGACAAGCGGCGTGGCGGCGGAGTGGAACGTTTGCTTGTTTCTTTACGTAGGGGGGGGGGAGTTCAGCAATCTTCAGTTGCAAGTTTCTTACCATGTGGGGTCTGTTTTGTTATCCTTGCCTTTCTAGGTGCTGCCCCCCGTTGATGGCAGACATGGAATTGCCTCCAAATACATGGGGGTTTCCATAGGCCGTTGCTTCCTTTTCCTCACTGAGGAAGGCCAGGTTCTGGCTAGTAGTCCCTGGTAGTCTGAACTCCAGTTGACTGATGCCCGAGACTAATATAACATACATCAGCCTGATAGCTCCAGGGAGCTGCTGGGGCTCACCCAGAAAATGGCTTTTCATTACATTTAACACTTTTTTTTTCATTTCTGGATTCACTGCAATTCTTAGTGTATGTACTACTGGGAGTGTGTTGTGTAGGAGTGCCTTATTTATTTGTTTATTTATTTGTTTATTTATTTGTTTATTTATTTGTTTATTTATTTATTTATTTATTTATTTATTTATTTATTTATTTATTTATTTATTTATTATATACACACACACACAAGCGCCTCGAAACTGAACGTGACTTTTTAAGAACTCCTTCCAACTAAACCCTGATGCAAGAACACTTGTTAAAGAGATAGAAGCCCTAAAGCAGAAAATAATTAATACTGAATATGCTGTCATATTCAATGAGACACGTATAAAAGAAAACTTGCTGCAGTATACACACACACACACACACATAGGGTGTGCCGACTGCACACACACGAAGGGTGGGCCGACTGCATTTTCCTGGATTGCCAAAAAGCCTTTGACACAGTACCCCATAAAAGGCTGTTAAAAAAGTTGGAGCAACAGGCAGGAGTAAAAGGGAAGGTGCTCCAGTGGATAAGGGAATACTTAAGCAACAGGAAACAGCGAGTAACGGTGAGGGGGGAGACATCAGAGTGGCGAGATGTCACCAGCGGAGTCCCACAGGGCTCAGTACTTGGACCCATCCTGTTTCTAATATATGTGAACGATCTTCCAGAGGGTATAGACTCATTCCTCTCGATGTTTGCTGATGATGCAAAAATTGAGAAGAATCAAGACGGATGAAGATAGACAGAGACTACAGGATGACCTGGATAAACTGGAGGAATGGTCTAGAAAATGGCTGCTGAAGTTCAACTCTGGAAAGTGTAAGGTGATGAAATTAGGCGAAGGGAGCAGGAGGCTGAACACAAGGTATCATCTGGGAGGGGAAATCCTGCAAGAATCAAATAGAGAGAAGGATCTGGGGGTTGATATCACACCGAACCTGTCCCCAGAGGCCCACATCAAAAGAATATCATCAGCGGCATATGCTAGACTGGCCAACATAAGAACTGCCTTCAGAAACTTGTGTAAGGAATCTTTCAGAACCCTGTATACCACTTATGTAAGACCAATCCTGGAGTATGCAGCTCCAGCCTGGAGTCCATACCTAGTTAAACACAAGACAAAGTTAGAGAAGATTCAGCGGTATGCCACCAGGCTCGTCCCGGAACTGAGAGGATTGAGCTACGAGGAAAGGCTAAAGGAGCTGAACCTCGCATCCCTGGAAAACAGAAGAGTAAGGGGAGACATGATAACCACCTACAAAATTCTCAGGGGAATTGACAGGGTGGACAAAGACAAACTCTTCAGCACGGGTGGGACACGAACAAGGGGACACAGGTGGAAACTTAGTACCCAGATGAGCCACAGAGACGTTAGAAAGAATTTTTTCAGTGTCAGAGTAGTTAATAAATGGAATGCACTAGGAAGTGATGTGGTGGAGGCTGACTCCATACACAGTTTCAAATGTAGATATGATAGAGCCCAGTAGGCTCAGGAATCTGTACACCAGTTGATTGACAGTTGAGAGGCGGGACCAAAGAGCCAAAGCTCAACCCCCGCAAGCACAATTAGGTGAGTACAATTAGGTGAGTACATAATATGCGCCTCCCGGGGTAAGTCCCTCTTATCCCGGGAGAGGGATATATATATATATATATATATTATATATATATATATATTATATATATATATATATATATATATATATATATATATATATATATATATATATATATATATATATATATATATATATATATATATATATATATATATATATATATATATATATATATATATATATATATATATATATATATATATGTCGTACCTAGTAGCCAGAACTCACTTCTCAGCCTACTATGCAAGGCCCGATTTGCCTAATAAGCCAAGTTTTCCTAAATTAATATATTTTCTTTAATTTTTTTCTTATGAAATGATAAAATTACCCATTTCATTACGTATGAGGTCAATTTTTTTTTATTGGAGTTAAAGTTAACGTAGATATATGACCGAACCTAACCAACCCTACCTAACCTAACCTAACCTATCTTTATAGGTTAGGTTAGGTTAGGTAGCCGAAAAAGTTAGGTTAGGTTAGGTTAGGTAGGTTAGGTAGTCGAAAAACAATTAATTCATGAAAACTTTGCTTATTAGGCAAATCGGGCCTTGCATAGTAGGCTGAGAAGTGCGTTCTGGCTATTAGGTACGACATATATATATATATATATATATATATATATATATATATATATATATATATATATATACATATATATATATATATATATATATATATATATATATATATATGTTTCATTGAATATGACCGCATATTCTGTATTTATTATTTTCTGGTTTAGGGCTTCTATCCCTCTAACTATTTTCTTAGCATCAGGGCTTAATTGGAATAGGAGTTCTCCAAAACTCATTTTCGTACTTTTAAGGTGAAGAAAAGAAGTGATTTACTATAGAGTGTATTACACTTATTTGTATAATTTGCACGACGTTTCGAACCTCCATGGTTCATTCTCAAGTGAACAGATCTTACAATACTAGTTAATTTTATACCCGCATTAGGTCAGGTGATAATACAATGAAGGTGAAAAACATGGGGGGATACATAAGGGATAAACATAGGGGCTGCAGAAGGCTTATTGGCCCATACGAGGCATCTCCTATCTAAACACAAAGATTAATCCAGTGTAATTGGCCTGTTATGTTGGACATTGTCTTCTGTGTTGGCATCGATATGTTCTTGTCTTGTCCTTACTCTCATGGTGGGTAGAGTAAATAGTTCCGTGATTTGGGTGTTCATGGTAGGTCGCTCTATTCTTATGTGAATTGCCTCAAGAATTTGTAAATTCTTGAGGCAATTCACATAAGAATAGAGCGACCTACCATGAACACCCAAATCACGGAACTATTTACTCTACCCACCATGAGAGTAAGGACAAGACAAGAACATATCGATGCCAACACAGAAGACAATGTCCAACATAACAGGCCAATTACACTGGATTAATCTTTGTGTTTAGATAGGAGATGCCTCGTATGGGCCAATAAGCCTTCTGCAGCCCCTATGTTTATCCCTTATGTATCCCCCCATGTTTTTCACCTTCATTGTATTATCACCTGACCTAATGCGGGTATAAAATTAACTAGTATTGTAAGATCTGTTCACTTGAGAATGAACCATGGAGGTTCGAAACGTCGTGCAAATTATACAAATAAGTGTAATACACTCTATAGTAAATCACTTCTTTTCTTCACCTTAAAAGTACGAAAATGAGTTTTGGAGAACTCCTATTCCAATTAAGCCCTGATGCTAAGAAAATAGTTAGAGGGATAGAAGCCCTAAACCAGAAAATAATAAATACAGAATATGCGGTCATATTCAATGAAACATGTTTGAAAGAAAACCTGCTGCCAGTATACACCAATATATATATATATATATATATATATATATATATATATATATATATATATATAATAATATATATTATATATATATGTATGTATATATGTATATATATATATAATATATATTATATATATATATATGTATGTATATATGTATATATATATATAATATATATTATATATATATATATGTATGTATGTATATATGTATATATATATAATATATATTATATATATATATATATATATATATATATATATATATATATATATATATGTATGTATATATATATGTATGTATGTCGTACCTAGTAGCCAGAACTCACTTTTCAGCCTACAATGCAAGGCCCGATTTGCCTAATAAGCCAAGTTTTCATGAATTAATATATTTTCTCTAATTTTTTTCTTATGAAATGATAAAGCAACCCATATCATTATGTAAGAGGTCAATTTTTTTTTATTGGAGTTAAAATTAACGTAGATATATGACCGAACCTAACCAACCCTACCTAACCTAACCTAACCTATCTTTATAGGTTAGGTTTGGTTAGGTAGCCGAAAAAGTTAGGTTAGGTTAGGTAGGTTAGGTAGTCGAAAAGCAATTAATTCATGAAAACTTGGCTTATTAGGCAAATCGGGCCTTGCCTAGTAGGCTCAGAAGTGAGTTCTGGCTACTAGGTACGACATGTATATATGTATGTATATATGTATGTATGTATATATGTATATATATATATGTCGTACCTAGTAGCCAGAACGCACTTCTCAGCCTACTACGCAAGACCAGATTTGCCTGTATATAAGTATATTTTGGTAGCAGTCTTTCCTGTAGACATATTATTAAATATGACAGAAAAAGTAAGATTAATAATTCTAACACGAATTTTCTCTATCTTTCTTACATTTCTTTTCACTGTTGATGGTAATTCAAAGATCAATTCTCCAAAATTCATTTTTATTTCTAGTCTGACGCGACACTTGAGCGCGTTTTGTAAAACTTATTACATTTTCAAAGACTTTAGTTTACAAACACACAACTGAAACTGAATAAAGCATTCACATCTTCGAGGTTTATATCTACATTTGGGTGAGGTGGATGAGGTGAAAAATGAACTTTCAACAATGGGTATTCAATGGTATTAAATTCCAACACAAGACAGAACACGAAACAATGGGTATTGAATGGGTATTAAATTCAAACACAAGACAGAACACGAAACAATGGGTATTAAATGGAAGTAATTGTAGAAAGCCTATTGGTCCATATTTCTTGATGCTTCTATATTGGAGCGGAGTCTTGAAGTGGGTAGAATATAGTTGTGCATTAATTGGCTGTTCATTGCTGGTGTTGACTTCTTGATGTGTAGTGCCTCGCAGACGTCAAGCCGCCTGCTATCGCTGTATCTATCGATGATTTCTTGGTTGATTTCTTCATGAAATTGGTTGATGTCAACTTCAGCCACAGATGGCAACACCTTAGACTTTATTTTTTACTTACTTGAATGTTTATGTTACTTGAAAATGAATATCTCTTTAATTTTTTATGCAATTTACATGAAACTTACACATTATATGTAAATTTTATGTCTCTAAAATCATAAGCAAGCATTTTTATCTTGAGTTCTTTATTGACTTTATAATAGCAATAAACATGATGTATTTGCATAATTTTGGGGGGGAACTTAGACTATTTGTATTAGGAAAACTAAAGACGTTTTGGAAAATCCCTTGCAAGAGATCCTTTATTATATGTTAATGTGCCAGAAAAGTGTCATAGAATGATTATATCTGAAAGTGTGGTTGTAAACTTACACTTGAAAATGTGTAAAATTCGTTGAAAAAATAAAAAAAAATTAAAAATCTCCCTTACTATTTAGGCTACAGTACTGAAACTTAATAAAATTGCAGCCCTTTTCATATACAACTAGTCAAAAATAATGGTTGACACTGAACAACAACTTTAATATACCCGAATAACACCCCCTTAACCCTTAAACTGTGCAAAACTGCATATGAAGTTTTGAGTAACTGACGCAAAAGTGTGCATCACTGCATGTGCAGTTTTGGAGTACTGTCTCCACTCGATTATCCGGACTATATGGGAAGGACCCCTAGCCGGATAATTACGTGTTCTGGATAATGGTACTTTTTCATCTCCGAGTCCAAAAGTGACCATTTTCAACTATTTTTATACTACAAACAACATAATTTGAATTGCCTTGCCACATATAATTATTAAATATTCAACTAGAAACGTCAACTTAACCTTGTTGTTCGTCTTCTTGATTGATGCCACACATCTTGAAGTTAAGAATTCTTAACAATTTACGTAACCTATACTAACACAACACTAAAATTAACACTTAAAATTACTGTACAGTTCATTAAGCAAAGTTAGTTTTGACTGCCAGCTGCTGAAGCCTCACTGGTTGAAGGCACTTGGGGTGCCTGTGACGCCTCACTTGTTGAAGGCGCTTGGCTTACCTGTTATGCCTCACTTGTTGAAGGAGCTTGGCTTGATTTTCTTACCATATAAGAATCAAGTTTAGCTTGCCTTCTGTGTTCATTGGCCTGTTGTATGATCAGCTCTTTGGTTTGCCTCAGGCTTCACTTCACTTGAAGTCGACCGGTCATTTTCACAAAGTTGTATAACACGTAACTTGTCTTTAACCCTTATGTTGCTCAGGGCTAATTACCATTTGTCACCCACAGGTGCATACAAAAAAAAAAAAAAAAAAGTTCTTCTAAACCTGTTAATTTGTGTTCTCTGATCATGGGGAAAATAATAATAAAAATCCTAAGTGGCATATATTGCCTGCTATAGGGAGGGGAAGTCTGGCAAAAAACAGGCGCTGACTCAACGTGCGTCCCAGACGGTTCGGATTTTTTCCTTCTTTTGTAGAGTCAACTGCATTCTCACTTAGTGGTCCTCTTTATGATCTTCCGCAAGGGCACATGCTTCAAGCAGACTTTGAACACTTTGTCACTCACTTGTTCTATTTCTCACCTGGGAATTTTGCTACTTAAGATTGTGTCCCATTGGATGTTTGTAAGTTCTATATTTTCCCAGTCAATCCTCTTATTGTTAACACTTTCGCGCTCTCGGCGCTCAAAAAAAAAAAATACCCCAGATGCTTTCGGCACTTCGCGCGCCTACGCGGTAAGACCGAAAAGTGTACACTCTTTTGACTGTCCTGACAATAATTGAAGGCGCACGTATTTAAATTTGGTATCACTGTGTTCGCAATGAAATTGTCTATAAGAGCATACCTATAAAATGCCGCCCAAGCATAAGGAGTATCAACACCAAATAAAAAACTATGCAGATCACTCGCCGAGAGCGCCAAACAGCAACAAAATTGTTCCACTCTCTTAATGGTTGCGAAGCCTACAGTTGTCCTACATCGCTAATTTTGGTATCATTGGAATCGCAATAAAATTCTCTACACGGACATATGCATATGAATGTTTAATATAGGTAATTGCCCACCCGCAAGAGTGTGTGAAGTGGAGAGTAGTTAGCCGCGAGCGCACTGGCGAAAACACAGGGGGGAAATCATGCTTGGAAAGTTTATACGTTTCCTGACCCTACTTTTCTATGTACGTATTTCTTTTTTATACCAATGTGTTCGCAATAAAATTTTCTATAAGATGAACTGTATAACATTTGTACAAAGCATGTGTAAGAGAAGCGCCAAATATAGAACCAAGTCGCTCAGTATGCGTTCGCGGCAGAAGCGAACGCATTGTTTTCGTTCGTTTGATGTTTGTCATGTTTATACTTGTTGAAACATTTTATAATTTGTATGACAGTGATCACAGTAAAATTCCCTACACAGACATATACATAACACATACAAATATTTCCCACGTGTTGGATATATCAACGGCTAAAGGGAACCCACTGCCACACGCTCGCCACACCCCCAAACATACTTTGTGTATTTTTTTTTTTACTCATAGAAGTTTATTGGATATAATATTCATTCTGGTACCAAAACATTCGCAAATAAATTCTCTACAAAACAAAAGTATCCCCATCCATTTCGGTTAAAAAATGGAATTTATAGAAATATTTTTTCGATGGACGAGAAAAGTAGGCTGTTATGCGGAATCGTAAGAGAAAACGGCGACGAGTTATCTCTAATCTAAAGCGCGAAAGTGTTAAAACTGAATTGATTGAATAACCCTTCTTGTTTGTTGATTTTTTTTACCTATTATGAGTACTAGTGTTAGTTTAAAGTTGTGGTCTGAGTATGTAGTATCTGGTATTGTAATGTCCCTGGTTATTTCTTCATCGTTTGTGAAGATTGGGTCAAGAATATTTTCGTTCTTGGTTGACTCTGCAACTCGAGTGAAAATTTGTCCGAGAATTTCAGTAGTTCTCTGGCATTTGATGGTTATTTCATAGTTATTTTCCTGCTATAATATTGTTTGCTGTTCTTCATCTTAAACAGGGTAAACTGAAGTCTCCAAGGAAGATATCTGGTACTGGGTTTGCAAGATTATCAAGGTTACTCTCCATTTTGTGTATCTGCTCTGTGAGTTCTTCAACCTTTGAATCTGGCACTTTGTGTATTAGAATAATGATTAGTTTTTCTGCTTTGGAATCAGAATAGACTTTGAATCAATGATTCCACCTCATTGGTAGAGTTTGAGCTTTGTGCATGCCAGTTCCTCTTTAATATATAGACCTACTCCTCCATTTGGGGTCCAGGTTTCACTTTATGTAATCTTTCGTATGGGTTTCTGTGAATGCTCCAAATATTGAATTTGACTCTTAGATCGCCATTTCTGTGGACACCCCATCGACTCCCTGAAGCTATACCACTGATATAGTGTTATCCTGTTTTGGGTCATCATTCACAGAGTTCTTGTTGCCTACCAGGAATCAGAGCCAGAACCTGGCCCTCCTCAGAGAGGCGCAGGAAGCAATGGCCCATGAACACTTTACATTTAAAGTTTGTCACACTTGCCATCGACCAGGGCACTGAAAGGTAGGCAAACCAAAAAGATTGGCAAACCAATCTTCCCTGGGACGTTTGAGAATCACTCCTTGTTAGAGGACTTCTTCGCTTGTGGTTGTCCTCACCCATGGGGTACATCAAGGGTCTTGGGCTTTCTGCCTTGCCCCAGGTAGGGAAATGTTTGATAGTGGGAGACACTGTGGCTAGCACAGTCTGCATATGCTATCACGTGGCGGGCGATGTTTCTCTCCGGCGGCTAGTTTGCTGGGAGTGGGATTTTTGGGGGTTTGTGTGTTTCATTCCAGCATTTTCTCCTGTTATTGCAGTGGAGGTCTGCTTAGCTCCTCATTAGGCTTTGCCCAGGGTGTGATGGTAGTCATCCTCTGTTGCCCTCGAGGTTTCACATCTTCTACTTGCAGTCGGTTTGCCTGCTTACCACAGGGTTTACCAGCTTAGCTGGCCCTAGTGCCTGGGCTTCCCATAGGGCTTATTCACTATATGGGCCCTGGAAAACCCCTGTGGTCTTGGTCGTACCATGAACACTTCTTTCGAGCCCACTCTTGCATTGTACGAATTTGAAGGTTGTTCGTCACCCCTGTCTCCAGGAAATGATCATCTGTACTGCCTCCATCATGCTGCCAGTTGGGTCGGGGACACCTATGACCTGGAGTCTTACAGGATTTGTTTCCCACTTGTGCTCTAATTTACTAATCTCTTACCTGATGATTTCAGGGATCAAGCAGCAGTCGCATTCGGTGAATGGTTCTCTTTATTGCAACGGGCCAGGTTGTAGGTCCCGGAGTTGCTCCACTTGGGTTTTGGGGCATTGGTGACTTTGGCCTTGGTTCAGTCCATGTCTCCTCTTCCTTTCTAGGTGGGCGTGGTTTGCCCTACTCCAACCCCCCCCCCCTTTTCTTCTGGCTCCAAAACGTCAGGGTTTCGGAGTTGGGGTGGGGGTTTAGCTCGGGTGGCTTCAAGGGCTGCCCCTTCCGATGCGGGCACAGAGGTGGTTGAGCCCCTTCTTTCCTGCCAAGACTTCTGAGTTGACCCAGCAGACTTCCTTCTTCAAAGCCTTTTCCCCTGGACTCTGCCTTTCCTTCAGGGGCTGTGGGCATGGATGAGGGCTCTGCTCCAGCGCCTTTGTCGATGGTTTCCGGGGCTTGATGGGGAGTCTACATGGAGCTCTTGGGTTCTTTTGACCCAGCTTGGGCCCATGTGCCTTCTCCGTAGGGGCTTCTTCTGCAGGGGGAGGAGGTTTTCGTACCCTCCTTACCTCTGACTTTGAGTTCGGTGGGGCTGAAATGAACACCCCCATCCAGGGTTCATTTTTGGGTTGGTCTCCCTCATCCCCCTCAGTTCATTTCTGGTTTGCCCCCCCCCCCCCCCTCCCAGTTTTTGTCGGCGGCTTCTGCTAGTTGCCAACCTATTTAGGACTTGTTGACTCTTCGGATAGGGGATTGAGGTCTCTTCGGGCCCTCCGGGAAAGGTTGTGCCAGGGCTCGGGCCTTGCCTGGTTGTTGTAGGCCTCTGGTTCCAGTTTCCAAGTCGGTGGGCTCCTTGGTGCCTTCTTCGTCTGGTCGGCACTGTGTTCGCTCTGCACAGAGGTCGGCGTCTTGTTGTTCACGTTGGCCTTTTCACGGGTCGCCCTGTTGATGAGATAGAACTGTCACTTTTTGCCCATGCCTGGTCCCATGACTTGTGGGCTTTTCGGGTCATTTAATTCAATTGTGTTGGACATCCAGGTATCCCTTCCTTCGAGGGGTTAGGGTTGGGAAGGCAGGTCTCTTCCCTGTCCATCCGTTTGGTCATCACGTGGGCTTGCTTGGGTGTGGTTGAAATGATCTCGTCTCTCAGGTGGGTCTCCCACCTTTTTTCAGTTCCGATTCGGGACTGTGCAGACCTCTGGTACATTCTGGACTTGTCACGTCTGAACTGGTTGAACCCTTGCCCCTCACAGATGACCGCGTTGTCTCAGGACCGGCTCGTTTTCGATCCAGGTGTTTGGATGTTTTCCCTTGAACCTCCAGGATGTGTATTGGCACATCCCTTATTCATTTGGTTAGGTTTTGTGGTAGAGTAACGGCCTTACTACTTTATTTATCTCCTGTTTGTGTTGAATCTGGCATCTCTCACTTTTACAAGGTTGACTTGGGTCGTGTTCGCCTGTCTTCGTCTGCTAGGTCTTCGGGTCTTGGTCTACCTTGACAACTGGTTGGTGTGGGCTTCCAGTCGGTCTGTTTGTCTGCTAACCAGGGATCTGGTTCTTTTCCAGCTTGTCAGGTTTGGGTTCCTGGAGTCCTGGCAGAAGTCCCAGTTGGTTCCATCCTAGGTTTGGACTTGGCTGGGCCTTGTGGGGGATTCTCGGATTGCGTCCCTTTCTCTCCTTCCCTCGGCCTTGCTCCGGCTGCAGTCCCCAGTCGGCTGTTTTTGATGGGGACGTGGGTCACTCAGAGGTTGCTCAAGCAGCTGTGCAGGAGCCTGAACTTTGCTCTTCTGGTTTTTCTGTTGGGCAAGGTTGGCTTTGGAGGCTGTTCTTGTATTTTTAGACCCTCTTGCGATTGCTGGGCTCGACACTATATCCTTGCACCAGTTGCTGCATCACTGGCATCCTCTTTGGGTTTTTTGGGTTCAGTGTTATGGTGCCTTTCTACTCCCTTGCTCATTGTGTTCACGTACGCATCGTTTGTTGGCTGGGTTTTTTGTGACCAGTGCTCACTAGTCCAGCCGGAGGCATTGGTGGCTGTCTTTGCATCGGGATGACAGCACAGTGCAGGAGTTTGGGGTGATGTGGCTGGCGCTGTGGAGGACTCGGCTTCCTCAAGGCTCGATGATCCGGCTCTATTCGGACTGTTCTCCTGTAGTTCATTGTCTCAATGTGCGGTGCTGCGGTGGCAGCACCGCAGGTCTCAGAAAACACCAGGGTAGTTTTCCACAGAAAACAAGTATTGAATGTAATGAAATACCATTATCTGGGTGAGCCCTGGAAGCTCCCTGACACATTCCCTGATGGAGGGGAAAACCTCCCTCCCTCCCTCCAGTCGGCGGTTTTCATCTTTCAAAGAACTGACTGGGTGCGGCCGGACTTACCCAGGCCGGCTTCTCCTCCCCTCTGCGGGGATGAGAAAGGAGAAGCCTGGTTGATCAGGTCTCCTTTGGAGGTGTTTATCATGTTCTCTCTTGAACACTGTGAGGGATCGGCCCGGTTATGCACCGTATGTGTAGTGGAAGTGTGTTGAACAGTCTCGGGCCTCTGATGTTGATAGAGTTCTCTCTCGGAGTACCTGTTGCACCTCAACTTTTTAATGAGAATATTCTCCACATCCTGCCATGCCTTCTGGTCTTGTGTGTTATTTCTGTGTGCAGGTTTGGGACCAGCCCCTCTAGTATTTTCCACGTGTAGATTAATTATGTACAGTATCTCTCCCACCTACGCTCAAGAGAATACAGATTTAGGCATTTTAGTGGGTCCTAGTAGTTTAAATGTTTAATAGAGTGGATTCTAGCAGTAAATGATCTCTGCACGCTCTACAGGTCAGCAATTTCTCCGGCTTTGAAAGGGGCTGTCATTGTGTAACATTATTCCACTCTAGAGAGCACTAACATCTTGAAAAGTATCATCATTGGAATAGCATCTCTAGTTTGAAAAGTTCTTGTTATCCAACCTGTCATTTTTCTTGCAGTTGTGACAGCTACTTTGTGTTATGTAAAGATAATAAAGATAAGGTCTTCCGACATGAGTACACCCAAATCCTTTACATTGCTTTTTCATTCTATGCTATGATTTGACTGCGTTTGTATGAGGTTTCTGTTTTTATATTTGAATTTTTTCAGTAGCACAGGAGCTAGAACTTATCTTCATTAAATACCATATTATTTTCTGTAGCCCATCGAAAGACCTGATTTACATCAGATTGGAGGATTTTGGTGGTGAGCCCAAAAAAAATTTCTGATAAAAATATTTTTCTTTTGACATTCTTAACTAGCATCCAAGAAATTCAAAAATCAAAGTAAAACGTCTCGACCTCTTGTGGTTCAGTCGTAGTGGCCCAGAGAAGTTGAGTTTTTCCAGTATATGTGAGGTGAAGCACCACACAGGAATAAATGTCAATTTATCTTTATTGTTTCTCATGTTATTTAGTTTTTAGTTTTTTGTGCTATCAGGTTGTACTAATGTGTCAAGGTGATGTTCATTATACATAACTGAAAATATATGCAGTGCATCCTCACTCTAATGAACCCTGCTCTAACAAATTTCGGGATGATCCGAACAATTTGAATTTGGTACTAAATGTTCAGTGGAACATACAAATGTTTGATTAAGCGAGGATTGTTCGTCCAAGCGGTCGTCGAAAACGAGCGTCGGAGGTGGCTGTCATCAACTATGATTCACCAAAGTGTTTAACAGTTGTACAGTATTTTATTTTGCTTACCCGTTGTTTCCAGGGAGAAATGGTTGAAGGATGATAAAATGGTGTCAAGGGAGGCAGATGGAGAGATTGTGAGGGTTGGAATTAGGCGGGCAAGTGGTGTCAGTAGTTGGGGATTAATTAGTGTTACTGGGCAGGTGGTGGAAATTATTCTCATTGGAGGCAGGTGGAGTTAGTGTTGGAAGTTGTCAGAAAAAAATAGTGTCAGTAGTGGAAGTTGTTGTTAGAAAAGACTGGTGGTGTCAGTGGTGCAAGCTGTCAAGGGAGGCAGGTAGTGTTAATGGTGTCAAGGAAGGCAGGTGGTGTCAATGGTGGAAGTTGTCAGGGAAGGCAGGTGGTGTCAATGGTGGAAGTTGTCAGGGAAGGCAGGTGGTGTCAATGGTGGAAGTTGTCAGGGAAGGCAGGTGGTGTCAATGGTGGAAGTTGTCAAGGAAGGCAGGTGGTGTCAATGGTGAAAGCTGTCAGGGGAGGCAAGTAGTGATATTGGTGTGAGGGAAGGCGGGTGGTGGTAGTGAAGGTAGGTGGTATCAATGGTGAAGTCAGGAGAGGCAGATTGCATTAGTAGGGAGTGTTGGGAAGGCCAGGTGGTCTCAGCGGTAAGTAGAGAAGCGTCCACCACAAGGTTTTTTTTTTTTTTTTACCACTTTTTTATTAACAACCTTTGGTATACACAGCAATGTGCAGCTACCCGGTGTAGACTAGGAGTCACAATAACGTGGCCGAAATATGTTGACCAAACCACACACTAGAAAGTGAAGGGACGACGTTTCGGTCCGTCCTGGACCATTCTCAAGTAGATTGTGATGAGGGAAGGAGGCGAGGCAATAAATAGGCAAGAGAGAGGCGAGGAGAAGAAAATCTTAGAGGAAGAAAAAGCAAGGCAAAAGGTACGAAAGGTAAGGTGTAATAAAGGGAATAGTAATGGGAATAAGAACACAAGAACATAGATAACAATTCTGCAGCTACCCTATTCTATATGAAAGATTATGCAGTGTAGATCAAAAACTAGCTATAAGTTCATCTAATATTTCCATCTCACAGGATGGCTAGTCATACATGTAATCAGGGAAGAAAATACCAGCCTCAATACAAAAACAAGTCAAGTCTGATTAAAAATCAGGAGAGAACATGAAATGTAAGACTGATCTATTAGCCGCCACTAGCAAAGTCTGGGTGCAGCACAAGAATATCTTCCAATATTTCTGAGTGTATGAAGTAATTACAGAGCTCAAAGTATCTCGTACCATCTGGAGAGTGCCGGTCGGCCGAGCGGACAGCACGCTGGACTTGTAATCCTGTGGTCCTGGGTTCGGTCCCAGGCGCCGGCGAGAAACAATGGGCAGAGTTTCTTTCACCCTATGCCCCTGTTACCTAGCAGTAAAATAGGTACCTGGGTGTTAGTCAGCTATCACGGGCTGCTTCCTGGGGGTGGAGGCCTGGTCGAGGACCGGGCCGCGGGGACACTAAAAAGCCCCGAAATCATCTCAAGATAACCTCAAGATTTGTAGTGGTGCAGCCTCATGGCAGACAGCAACACAAGTGGTACCTTACCTTGCTATGATTGGTGAGGCATCCACCATCAATTCCTTGCGAAGAACCGAGCAGGTCAATAGATAGAGGCAACAATGATGACAATTGGAATCACAGCCTGATTAGCTGCAAGCTGCCGAATCAAGTTTGGAATTAGATGTGAATGGTGTATGAACCTAGCTGATAGTACATGCATGACAAATAAACCACACAGACAAGAGACATGAATCACTCCAACCTTCATATAAAGAAGCAGACAAGCTGGATGCAAGGAAGCATCTTTACGAAGCAAATCCCAAACCCAGACTGAAACAATGCTCTCGGGTAAAGTGCAGTTCCCCGGCATGCACCACGAGCCAACTAACATGATAGGCTAACTGGTTGTTTAACATACCCATTTCCTGCCTCAAAGTGTTATGTAAAGTGCAAAGTGAAGGAAAATACAATAATAGTAATATCCCAAACAAAAGACTTCATCATCTTCATCACTATGCCACAGGGAAGAAAAAATTATATTTTCTGTTTGGGAGTGAGGTGACTGATGAAGATTCAAATTTGAGGTTAACTCCTTAGAACAGATATTGCTAGTGAGGTAGAGGAAAGTGTGTGCCACCTTGGCTATGGTCAGAGTGGAATATATGCTAGGGATACACACTTCAAATAGTGTAGACACCACCAATCATAAAATTAAATTAAACAAAACAATAACTTTCTGGAGGAGTAGAAGTTCCACGGAAAACCACAACCACTTAGCATTAGCAGAAAATTAAAATGCAGATGTAGTCTACACAAACTTGTCAAATGAATTTGATGAATGTGATCATGGAGTGATAGGCCATAAAATGGAAATAATAGGTAAACTAGGGCGATAGATATTCACTTTACTGTCAAACAAAAGGCAAAGAGTAAGAGTCAAATAGTCAAGTTCAAGCACAGTGAAAAGCTCTATCCCAGGACACACCCCTTATACCTCTTCTTTTCTAGGTGGGAGCCCCCTTGTGGCTCCTTGAAGCTACTATATTGGTATAGTGCCGGACTACGAGGTGCCATCTGTCGTGGAGTTCGTATTGGCCTACCAAGGACCACGAGCCAGAACCTGGCCCCTTCAGAGAGGTGCAGGGAGCATTGGCTATATGAAACATTTTACGTAAATTTATTCATGTCTGCCACTACCAAGGGAAGGCACCCAGAAAGTCAGTGAAACAAAAGAAAGCACTGCTTGGTTAGAAACAAGACCATAGCCTCAAAACAGCCAAAAGAACTCCCCCAACAATAAACAAACAATAACACATTCATGAAACTTGTGCAAACTAGTTTGCCCCCACCTCCCCATCCCCTTCGTATGTGGGACATACGAACAGAACAGCCAGCTGTTCCACCATCAGTTCTTTTACTGATGTATTCATACCTGGTTGCCTACTCAGTTCACTCTGGCTCTAGTCTTAGCTAAGTGGTCTTTTGCCTTTGAGGACTTTCCTGTGCACATTTGTGCAGCTTGAGCCAGGAGTTTAGTGTGCATGGAGCTGCATGTGCTCAGGGTTTCCATCTCTGTGTGCTCCTTGAGTACTGCCCATATACTCAAGGCTGCCCTTTACAGTTTCCATGGTGTAGTGGTAAGACACTCGCCTGGCGTTCCGCGAGTGCTTTGTCATGGGTTCGTATCTTGGCCGGGGAAGATTTACTGGGCGCAAATCCTTAACTGTAGTCTCTGTTTAACTCAACAGTAAAATGTGTACTTGGTTGTAACAACGATTCTTCACGGCAGGGGATCGTATTCCAGGGACCTGCCCGAAACGCTACGCGTACTAGTGGCTGTACAAGACTATAACAACTCTTGTATATATCTCAAAAAAAAAAAAAAAAATGCTGTCAGGGTTCTCTTTCCTGAAGTGTTGAGGGCTCGCTCCCTTAGGGGTCTTCTACTTGTGATAGTCCTTGCCCGTCAGGTAAGCTGGTTGTGTGGGGACTCATTATTTCCATGTGTCGAGTGAATTTTGGCTGGTGGGGTGGATTGTGGTTTGCCCGACCTAGCCAATGTGCTGTACCAGTCCCTACAGCTTGTATGCCTGGTTGACTCAACAATTCTCACTGGTTCCTTGTGCTCCACAGTCTGATACTTAAGAGAGATGCGGTTTTGGTTTTTACTTTTCGGTCCTTTGGGGCTGTTTCCATTCATTTGTGCTGCTGCTATCATTTAGGGGTTTTCTCCATGCACTTGTGATTAGGTTCTACCTAGTGTTGGCAGAACCCTCAAATGGAATATTGTTGCAACCTGAGTATATTCTACTGGGTCATGAAGGAAGCCTGCCTCAGGTGAAAGAGGGCTGTGACGATCTCTGTCTGGAACCCATAGGTGTAGGGCTCGGACGTCCACCTCCTGGGGCTCGTGCGGCCCAAGCTTTGCTTCAGGAGGCTGGGGTCGTTCTTGCCCTTGCTAGGGGAGGGGGGTGTGTTTCTTCTCCGGCGCTGACCATGGCGGTCTCTGTGTTTGGGGTCCTTGTACCTTCTTTTACTAACTTTGAGGTAGACTCTTGCACTGGAGCCCCTAGGGCAGTTTGTTGTTGCCTTCATCCTTGTTCTGACAGTTCCTGTTACGGCACTGGAACCAATTGTGTTGGTAGTTGCCTTTCCATTGGAGACTTTCGTTGCTGTGGAGAGGAGGAGACCTGCTGCATGGGTGACTGCTTCTTCCCCGTATCAACCTACCTGGGCTTTGCGCCCTGGAGAGGCCACTCCAGACCAACAACCAGAGTGCAACTCCATAATCTCCTGAGACTGATGGATGCCTATTACTACTGGTGTTGGCATGCGAATGTTCCCCTTTTCATTTCTCTCTTGCACTTTCGGCTGGAATTGGATTTCCAGGGAGCCTAAACACCTGTATAGTTGGTTATTGGCATATCATTCCCAGTGCCTGAGCATACCTGCAGAGAACACTCACTCTGCAGGCCCTGGAAAACCCCTGCATGTTCAGTGGTACCATGGATACCTTTGCTGGGCCCACTCTTGCGTTTTCCGAGTTTTTGGGTTGTCCGTCATCTGTGCCACCTGGCTACATTCATACATCCTGCCTCCACCATGCTGCCTATTGGGTCGGTCACATCTTCGACCCTGATTCATGTGGGATTTGTTTCCCACATGTTGCAACCCTTACCCACCCTCCAAAGGGCAGTACTGTATCTTCAAGGGTACCTGGCAATGAGTGCTTTGCATTTACGATTTTCTTTGTCGCAGCAGTCTCGTTTGTGTGCCTGGTTGCATACCCTGGATTTGCCCTGCTTGGTGTTTAGGGGAACTGATTTGGAGGTGTTGGTTCACTCAACCGGGGTTCTGTCCGCACCTCTTCCTTTCCCTGTGGCGTGGTTTGCTCCTTCGACCTTGGGTGCAGGGGCAGTTGAGCTTACTGTTCCCACTGAGGCTTCTGAACCGTCTTTCTGGTTAGCCCCTTTTTCTGAGGCCTCCTTCCTGTTGACTACCTGTTGAAGATTCCAGGGAATGATGGTTGAGAGGCGGGACCAAAGAGCCAAAGCTCAACCCCCGCAAGCACAACTAGGCGAGTACACTGTGATTCCATGTGTTTTGTGATATTACTTACTAATACTCTTTTCAAAGATTTTTATTATGTGCAGTGTTAGAAACTATGGGTCTATACTTTTTTGCATCCGCTTTTGTGCCCTATTACTACAGCACTACAGCGATCTCTGCTGTTTTAAGTATGTCAGGGATCCTGTTGAATTTCCTTGCCTAACCAATTGTATTCACTAACATCTGGATTTGATTTAACTTCAAGAACTATCTTTAATACTTTATTTTTCTCCTCCAGGACTTGTCCTTTAGTTCCCCAGTGATTCTTATCCATGTATAATCCCCTTAAGTGATCTTCCAGGGCTGTCACTTTGTTTCTCAAGTTTTCATTACTGCTGCTCATTTTATTGATTCTATCTACATGATTCATTACTATTATCTCTATTTCTACCAACCTGTTATGAAAACCAATCCTGCTAATATTTTCCTCATCAAAACCATCAAACCACCTCTTCCTTGGACTCTGCTTTTATATCCTGTGCAGTGTGCCTGGACACTGGCTCTGCCCCAAGGCCTTCTTTTGGGGTTCCAGGGCTTGGGGGGAGTCGGAGTTGGGCACTTTGGTTCCTGTTTGGCCCTATGTGGGCTTTGGTGCCTTCTGAAGAGGGCCTTTGTTGCAAGTGATTTTTTTTATCTCCTTCCCTGTATGAGTTTGATTTGGGGTGCAGCTTTCCCCATGGTTTCTTTGAGTGCTTCTGGGTTCTTTGGTTTTGTCTTTCTGGGGGTTTCCTACCTCTCGAGTTCCCCAGCGGAGGCTCGGGAGGCTATTCATACCTCCTGTGCGACTCAGCTTGTACCTCTGTGGCCTCTTTGGAGTTCAGTTCTTCTTCCCCTTATTAGGTGTGTTAGAAGGTTCCGGAGTCATCCTGGCTGGCAGACTGTCCTTTATTTACCCGTGGGGTGTGACATGGTTTCTGGCATTCTCGCAAACTTGAGTGGCAGGTGTTGTCTGGGTGTTGCAGGTGTTTCTGGGGGGGAGGGGTTCTTTAGAGCCTCTCAGTGTATGCCTCTTTGCTCCTGCTCTCATTTGTGATATTGGTCTCTTGCAGCTGCATGCTCAGGTCTCCCAGTTGTCGGCTCCATTGCTCACAAATGACCTTCGTGCCTGCTCTCACTTGGGTTCCATCATGCACTTCTTGAGCCTCCTGGAGCTTGATTGGCTCATGGAGGACATTGAGGCTCTCAGCAAGGTTCCTCTTTCAGGGGTTCTGGTTTCTGCTACTTCTGCATCAGCACCTCTCCTCAAACTATAGGCCCTGATCCACTGGGAGGTGATCGTAGGCTTTTTAGGTTATTTCTGGCAGCCTGCAATAGTAATGGCTGGTCACACCTCCCTTGGGGAAGGTGGGGAGGACCTTTTGAGGCAGGCCTCCTATCTCCCAGCATTCATTGTTTCATGTTGGAGTGGGTAGCTTTGGGTGTGGTCAAAACGACCGCATCCCTTTGGTGGATTTCCCGCCTGTTTCTGGCCCCGGAATGGGATTCTCCGGATCTCTGGCTCATCCTTGATCTTTCCGGGTTGAAGCAGATCATTCGTTGCTCCTTTCCTTTCAGATGACTACATTGTCCCATATCCATCTCCTCCTCAAGCCAGAGACTTGGATGATCTCCCTTGACCTCCAGGATGCATACTGGCATGTTCTATCCATCCAGAGCTCAGGGATTGGTTAGGCTTTTCCATGGGATGGCAAGCTTTCTGCTTTTGGGTTTTCCCATTCGGGTTCAATTTGGCTCTAAGCATTTTTTTGCGTTTGTCTGGGGTCTATATTTGCTTGACATTTAGGTGTTGGCCTACCTCGACGACTGGCTGGTGTGGGCTCCTAGCCGATTCGCATGTCTGCTAGCCAGGGATCTCATTCTTTCTTAGCTCACTGGATTCAGGTTCTGGGTGAACTGGCGGAAGTCCCAGTTGGTTCCATCCCAACTTCAGACGTGGTTGGGCCTAGTTTGGAACTCGGTCAGCATTACTTTCCTGTCACCAATGGTCTTACTCTGGCTGCAGTACCACTGTCTTTTGGTGTTGAGCGGCTCACCAAGTGACTCTGTGATTGATCGAGCAGTTATGTGAACTGAACTTTGCCCTTCTGGTTTTCCTCTGGGCAGGGTTTGGCTTTGGAGGCTGTTTTGGTTTCTTGAAGGCAGCCCCTTTCATCACTTTTGCGATCACTGGGTGCGGACTCTTTGGCCCCTCCTGAGGCTGCTACATTGCCAGCTTCTTCTTTGGGTTTTTTGAGGTTCGATTTCTTGGCACCTTCCTCTGCCTTCACTTGATGTTTTCACGGTTGTATTGGCTCTCTGTTGGGGTTTTGTAACCAACATTCACTAGTCCAGCTAGGGTCATTGATCTTCGGCCCTTTGTCAGGCTCACAGTGCTGTTCAGGAGTTTGTGCCATGTGGAGAGTCTGGATTCCACTGTGGAGAGTCTGGATTCCACTGTGGAGAGTCTGGATTCCACTGTGGAGAGTTTGGATTCCACTGTGGAGAGTTTGGATTCCACTGTGGAGAGTTTGGGTTCCTCTGGGCTTTTATGAACCAGATCCATTCTGACTGTTCTCTCGTGGTTCATTGTCTCAACCTGAGGGGGGGCGTTCCCTATGGTTCCTGTCTCTTTGGAGCTGGTTTCTTCGAGTAGTGCGTCTGCTGAACTCTCAGGGTTTGGCTCTCTGTGCCATTCACTTTCAGGGAGTGTCCAAAATCCTGGCCAACAGTCTGCCTCGGTATGTTCCCATCTCCTCGAAATGGACTGTTGATACCACTTATTTCATGCTCTCAGGCACCCGGACATCAACCCTTTTGTGTCGGCGTAGTCTTGGCATCTCCATTTGTATGTGGTGTTGTGCCTCGACTGCGAGGCTCTGTTGGTGGATGCCTTTCAGCTGGACTGGTTGAGATGGGGGGTTCATCTACCTCTTTTTTCCCAGTCTTGCTGTTGCTTCAGGTTCTGGCACATTTCTGGGAGTCCTAACAAGGAGAGGGTGATTTTTCTGGCTCCTTAGTAGCCGTCCCAGCCTTGGTTTCAGGCACTGCTTGCTTGGTGTTTGAATCCAGGGCATTACTTTCTGGCTCCGCCTCCTTCGAAGGTTATGGCCGGTGATGAACTTCACTGGTTTGACCTTCTCTGTCCTTCACTTCTGGTATTTTTGATGCATGCATATCACCATCACTATGGTGATCAGGTGACTGGTAAATGGTGTCCTACCTGCAGTTTTCCTCCCGGCAGCAGTATGAGGTATCTTAACGTGCTTTCTGCCATTTTCTGTCCCATCGTCGTTGTTACTTGGATTCTGTTTGGATTGTTCAGTTCTTTCTCTCTCTTACCTTTTCCTTCACCAGCGTCTCATGCCAAATACTGTTGCCTCCCATCGTGCAGCGGTGCCAGAGCAGCAGCGCCTTGCATTCGGAGTTGATACCTCTTCGGCCCCGTTTCATAAGCTTTCTCGTGCATTATTTCAACTCCAGACTGCTCTTGCACTCCCTGAGCCTGCCTGGTTCATTGACCTGGTTCCTTCTTTTCTTTTGTCTGCCAGTTTGCTGTGGCCTCCTTCAGTCCGGGATTGTTTTCGGAAAGCATTATTTTTGCTTTCACTGGCTTCCGGTTGTCAGGTGGGGGAACTTTATGCTCTCCTTCAATGCTGGGGTTTTTGTTCTTTTGGTTCTTGTGGCTCTTCATTCATTTACAGACGGTTCATTTTTTTCTGGTGAAGAATGAGTTGGTTGGCTTCTAGAGGGGCCCTCTGGTAGTGGAGGCTTGGCTGGTTTGAATGGGGGTGCATTATGTGCTTTGTCTGGTGGTGGTTTTATACCACTATTGTAATTTCATGCCACCGGTTCTACTTCGGTGGTCTCCTTATGGGTTGATCTGGTTTCCCTGGTTCCCTATTTCAGGAACTCATGTTTCTCAGGTATTTGTCATAACATATAGCCAGCCTGTGGTTCACCCTCATGTCCATGAGGTGTGAAGTACTGTATTCTGCTCTTTTGGCAGTTTTTGCCACTATGTTGTGGAGGTGATATGCCGGTGTGGGGGTCTTATCGGTCGAACAGGGTCTTGGCGGCCAGGTGTCTTGTGAATGTTCCTGGTGCTCACCGACCTTGTGTGATCTTGGGTCGTGTGTTATGGCCATTGGTCTCTTCTTTGTCTTGATACCTGCGGTGCTTCCTCCTCCTTGGTAAGTACCCTTCCTTCTTGTCTGTTGGTACACAGCTTCAGGGAGCCACAAGGGGCATTCTTCAGAAAACCAGCATTGAATGTAATGAAACAACACTTTCTGGGCGAGTTCCAGTGTCTCCCTGATACTCTTCCTTCCCCAGGCCCTCAGGGTGGTTTCCATCATCATAAGAACAGGTGGTGGAGCAGCTGGCTGACCCAGTCTGCCTCCCTCCCTTCCCCAAAATGAGAGGGAAGATGGGGTAAACTAACTCATGCTAGTTTCACGATTTTGTTGTTGTTTACATTGTTGGAGAGTTCTTTTGACTGTTTTGAGGCCAAAAGATCTGTTTTTGTCTGGTTTTCTAACCAGGCAGTAATCTGTTTTGTTTCACAGCCTTCGTGTGCCTTTTCTTGGTAGTGGCTGACATGAAGAAATTTACATAAATATTTCATAGAGCCAATGCTCCCTGCGTTTCTTTGAAGGGTCAGGTTGTGGCTCGTGGTACCCTGTAGGCCAATAAGAAGTCTGCTACTGATGGCACCTAGTAGTTGGGCACTATATCAGTATAGTAGCCGTGGTCTCCAGTAGGCCAATAAGAAGTCTGCTACTGATGGCACCTAGTAGTTAGGCACTATATCAGTATAGTAGCCGTGGTCTCCAGTAGACCAATAAGAAGTCTGCTACTGATGGCACCTAGTAGTTAGGCACTATATCAGTATAGTAGCCGTGGTCTCCAGTAGACCAATAAGAAGTCCACCACTGATGGCACCTAGTAGTTAGGCACTATATCAGTATAGTAGCTTTAGGGAGTCATCAGGGCTCACCTAGAACTTGGCATCTCTTTATATTCAACACTGTTTTTTTCCTCATTATATATCAGATATAAACAAAAAATATGAATTACAGCTTTGTTTTGAGGTGCACTTTTTTTTGAGGTCACCTTTGCAGATGACAAAATTATGAACATTACTTCAGTAAAAGATATTGCAAAATTCTAAGCTGATACTAATATAGTCTTCAATTGGGCAACAGAAAATAACATGTTTAACAGATAGTTAACCACTGTGCTGCTCGCTTTCCAAATACGGCCCCCCCCCCCCCCTGTGTGCAGGAAATAATTTTTTTTTTTTTTTTTTTTTTTTTAGTGTTAAAATTCTTTCCTGATTACGGAAATGTGGACATAAACTCAAAATTGTACTTTGGCTGAGATGGGGTTTGTAACTTTGCGCGTGACATCATCAATCCCTGGTCGTCCGTTGTGTATGCTCCCGGGGCCAGTAGCGTGCCCAATTCAAGATGCGCGAGTTGCCACAAATATATTTTTGTGCACAGTTCTAAATACATTTTTGTTTTGTTTTTTCTTGCCAGTCCTATGTATAATGAACATGTACACTATATTATGGCAGTAGAACATCCGTACTGTCTGAAGACACTGTGTTACGTCCATCACACATATGTTCACATATCTTGCACATATTTCCAATGTATCATGCTAATTTATGTATATATGTACAATTTACACACTGTACAGTATCACACACTATATACACACACACATCATAAACACACTCAGTACTCCGCGAGTGTGTGATATGCTGCGAAACAGTCAACTGGGCATAGTGGAACCTTGCACTCAACGCACCAGGTACTGATGCATCTTCGCTTTTGTTCTCTTCGGGTAATGTTCTTGCATACTATACAGGCAAGTTTACCCTTTCCCCGTGATGCTGTGCCTGGCATATACTTGAGCATGTGGACAATGAACATCTCGTTACCCCTCAGTCTGTCTGGAGCTGTGTGTGGTGTTGTTGCTTGCACCTCATGCGGTGCAACAGAGTACCTCGCGGGGTGTAACAAAGCACCGCGCAGGGTGCACACGCCTTGCCATACTTTACGAGCAGTTGTGACACAACAGCAACACTGAATGTCCATATTGGCGGTCTTCTGCCTGCCTCCTGCGGCTCCTTTAAGGGAGCCGGTCAGCCGAGAGGACAGCACGCTGGACTTGTAATCCTGTGGTCCTGGGTTCAATCCCAGGCGCCGGCGAGAAACAATGGGCAGAGTTTCTTTCACCCTATGCCCCTGTTACCTAGCAGTAAAATAGGTACCTGGGTGTTAGTCAGCTGTCACGGGCTGCTTCCTGGGGGTGGAGGCCTGGTCGAGGACCAGGCCGTGGGGACACTAAAGCCCCGAAATGATCTCAAGATAACCTCAAGATAAGATAACCCCCCGTATATGGGGAAGCGTGTTTGAAAGTGGACTTTGCCACTGTCCAACATGGCACCGGTGTGAATTGTAGTCAACATATTCACCTCGCGTCTGTCCCTCCTTCGCACTGAGAGCATATTGTCACATTTGTGCAGCTGGCAATCACCCACTGCTATACCTATGCCAAACACTGGCATTTCCTTTCTGTGAGCCTTCACTGTGGCACATATGCGGTGTTGTGGGCAAGTAGGTATCTGGTCAACAAGGGGCTGGTACAGTAGTTGTCGGTGAACAGTATATGCCCCTTATTCAGCAACGGTTCCATCAGGGTTTTGACGACACTGCCGGAGAACCCATGTTCATTTTGCATGTTCATTTTGAGCTGGTATGTCGACGTCTGTACCTGGATACAGTATCATGTCCATGACGATACCAGTCTCACAGTCGCACAGCATGATAAACCTAGTCCAAATCGGTGGCGCTTTGATGGGATGTACTGTTTGATGCCAGTCGCCCCTTGAACAGTACAAGAGATTCGTCGATCACCACATTCTGTACAGGTAAAAAATAATCACGGAACTTGCGTTTCATGTCACTGAAAACCTTCTGTACCTTCCAAAGTCTGTCGTGTCTGTCATCATTTGCATTATTTTCAAAATGCAGGCACCTGACAGGCAACAGGAACCTATGACGCGACATATACCTGTTGAACACTGGTGATGGAACAAGGCTGTTTTTGTCCCCAATAATCCTGGATGACGTGTTTCTCAGAGTGCTTCATCATCATGTTCAGTGCGAGAAACACGTACATTTCGTCAGTTGTGGTATCCTTCCATTGTGTCAGGCGAGAGGCAGGTAAAATGCCAGCGTCCATGAGGTTCTGAGCATATCTGTATGTCTCGGTCACAAGATGGGTCATGAATTCGATATCAAAATATGCCAGGAAATAGTCTATTTCTGCCATATCCTCACCTGTATATGGGAATAATGGTGTCACACCAACATCGGTACCATCAAACGTTGGTATTTGTGGAACAAATGTGGCACAATCTTCCCACACAAGCACACCTGCACACCTGGGGGTTTGGTTTTGGCGCCAACACCACCATGAGCACGAAAAACACGGCTATGTCGTCTGTTGCTGAAGCTGCGTGTGGGTATGGTAGGAGATGAGGCTAATCTGCGTATCGTAGGCCTACCACGAACTCCTGATGAAGAGGGGCTACTGTCGTCATTGTCCTGTATCTGCTCGACACACTGCCTCTAGTCGCAACGTGTTGCTGAGGCAGCAAAATCCCGCCTGGTAACACCCTCGCTGCTCTTGCTCGGGTCGTCCAGACTACTTGTATCGGAGCCTGTCACTGAAGCCCAAGAAAGATTCATTACAAGTACAGTAGTATCACTGAATAAACTTTGCGCCAGGGGACACACATAGTGGTGGTGATGATAACGGAGTTGACCCAAGGCGGCGAGGCAGGCCAGGTGAGGCGTGTGTACCATACATGCTCGCGACATCATCCACCTCAGTTTCTCCCTCACTCATATCAGACCTCTGTGTAAGGTCTTTCTCAGGATCATAGTCAAAGTCATAATCCATAGCACCGTCATCATACAAAATGTTGAGTACCCTGTATTTCCTCCTCAGAGAGTCGTTTTCCATGACCGCGGGTGATCGTGGAGCGGGAGCTCGTAGACGATACGTCAGACATGGTTGCTGCTTTGAAACTGAGGCTCCCTACAGCCACGGGGCATGCTGGGATTTTTTTCAAGATGGCGGACGATCACTGAGGCCGCCAGGCATCCATTTTGTACCCACCGGGCTGTGGTGGGTATGTGGGCCTGCGGGCCGCTCCAAGCAACAGCCTGGTGGACCAAACTCTCACAAGTCAAGTCTGGCCTCGGGCCAGGCTTGGGGGAGTAGAAGAACTCCCAGAACCCCCATCAACCAGGTATCAACCATGTCAACGCGCGCCAGTTTTTAATGGAACGCTAAAAATTTAAATACCCAGAGGCATGTTGCGCACCCCCGTCGAGCGCCTGCAGACGCCTTGCGCAGTTCAGTGGTTAATTGCATAAACAAGCCTTGAACCTGTCAAACAACTATGCAAATGATTCTCACAGAACAAGTGATTTGCTCAAACTGTATCAAAACGTGTTAGTACCTATCACCACAACTACCAGGTGTTCTGCCCCTAGTCTGCAGCCGACTTCTTTGATCAGCCTGTTTTGTTGCTGATGTTAAAGATGCCCCTTTCTAGGTTGCTTCTGATTGGCTTCCTTCTTACCCATGTTAATAGAGTTTACTTGGGTTCGAGAGTGATAGGGTTCACCTTTTTGGAGTGCTGGATTATCTGGTGGCACAAGAGGAAATGAGCGAGGTGGTGTTTCTGCTGTTCTTAGCTTTGGTTGGTGATTGGTTGTTACCAAGCATTTATCTAGTGTTCAGGTTTCATGACTTCCTTGCATCTTTTATGGTACTTTTTCCTCAGTTTTAGGTTGATGTTTGATTCTCACATGTTTCCATGCCTGTGTTAGAGGACAAAGATGCTGGTCATTGTCTTGTAATCAAAATTATTATGGGTAATTACCTAAGTGTAATTACCTAAGTGTAGTTACAGGATGAGAGCTACGCTCGTGGTGTCCCGTCTTCCCAGCACTCTTTGTCATATAACGCTTTGAAACTACTGACGGTCTTGGCCTCCACCACCTTCTCACTTAACTTGTTCCAACCGTCTACCACTCTATTTGCGAAGGTGAATTTTCTTATATTTCTTCGGCATCTGTGTTTAGCTAGTTTAAATCTATGACCTCTTGTTCTTGAAGTTCCAGGTCTCAGGAAGTCTTCCCTGTCGATTTTGTCAATTCCTGTTACTATTTTGTATGTAGTGATCATATCACCTCTTTTTCTTCTGTCTTCTAGTTTTGGCATATTTAATGCTTCTAACCTCTCCTCGTAGCTCTTGCCCTTCAGTTCTGGGAGCCACTTAGTAGCATGTCTTTGCACCTTTTCCAGTTTGTTGATGTGCTTCTTAAGATATGGGCACCACACAACAGCTGCATATTCTAGCTTTGGCCTAACAAAAGTCATGAACAATTTCTTTAGTATATCGCCATCCATGTATTTAAATGCAATTCTGAAGTTAGAAAGCATAGCATAGGCTCCTTGCACAATATTCTTTATGTGGTCCTCAGGTGATAGTTTTCTATCTAGAACCACTCCTAGATCTCTTTCTTTATCAGAATTCTTTAAAGATTTCTCACATAATATATAGGTTGTGTGGGGTCTATGTTCTCCTATTCCACATTCCATAACATGACATTTATTAACATTAAATTCCATTTGCCAAGTGGTGCTCCATATACTTATTTTGTCCAGGTCTTTTTGAAGGGCATGACAGTCATCTAAATTTCTTATCCTTCCTATTATCTTAGCATCATCAGCAAACATGTTCATATAATTCTGTATACCAACTGGTAGATCATTTATGTACACAATAAACATCACTGGTGCAAGAACTGAACCCTGTGGTACTCCACTTGTGACATTTCTCCATTCTGATACATTGCCTCTGATTACTGCCCTCATTTTTCTATCAGTCAGAAAATTTTTCATCCATGATAGAAGCTTACCTGTCACCCCTCCAATATTTTCCAGTTTCCAGAACAACCTCTTATGTGGAACTCTGTCGAAAGCCTTTTTTAGGTCCAGATAGATGCAGTCAACCCAACCATCTCTTTCCTGTAATATCTCTGTGGCTCGATCATAGAAACTGAGTAAATTCGATACACAGGATCTTCCAGATCGAAAACCATACTGTCTGTCTGATATTATATCATTTCTCTCTAGGTGTTCTACCCATTTAGTTTTGATTAGTTTTTCCAATACTTTCACTATTACACTTGTTAATGATACAGGTCTATAATTGAGGGGGTCTTCCCTGCTGCCACTTTTGTAGATTGGAACTATGTTAGCCTGTTTCCACCCGTCTGCTACGATTCCTGTACACAGGGATGCCTGAAAGATCAGGTGAAGTGGAATGCTGAGCTCAGATGCACATTCTCTCAGAACCCATGGTGAAACGCCATCTGGGCCAGCTGCTTTGTTCTTACCGAGCTCCTTGAGCATTTTTTCCACTTCGTCTCTAGACACCTCTATGTGTTCTATGTTGTTCTCTGGAATTCTTATTGTATCTGGTTCCCTAAAGATTTCATTTTGTACAAACACACTTTGGAACTTTTCGTTTAGTGTTTCACACATTTCCTTTTCATCTTCCGTGAATCTATTTCCCATTTTCAACCTCTGAATATTATCCTTTACCTGCAATTTGTTGTTTATGAATTTATAGAATAGACCTGGTTCTGTTTTACATTTGTCCGCAATCCCTTTTTCAAAATTTCTTTCTGCCTCTCTCCTCACTGCCGTGTAGTTGTTTCTCGCATCTTTGTATCGCTGGTATGTTTGGGGGTTCGGCCTCTTCCTGTATTGATTCCATTTTTGTGTCTTTCGGTCTCTAGCCCTCTCGCAATTTCTATTGAACCAATCCTGTTTCCTAGTTCTGCATCTCTGTTTTGGTATAAATTTTTTTGTGCCTTTATCATATATTTCACAAAACTTGCCATACATCTCATTCACTTCCTTGCCTAGCATCAAGTCTGTCCAATTATACTCACTAAAAAAATTTCTAAGGTCACCATAATGTCCTCTCCTGAAGTCTGGTTTTTCAACTGCTTCAACCTCCTTATTTTCTTCCAGCTTATAACGCATTGCATACTTTATTCCCAAAAAGACATGGTCACTTTTACCCAAGGGAGGAAGGTACTGAATGTCAAATATCTCTTCCTCCTTCCTGGTAAATATCAAATCTAGCATGGAGGGAACGTCCCCTTCCCTCATCCTCGTAGCTTGTTTAACATGTTGATACAAGAATGTTTCCAGGATGAGGTCTACAAATTTACAGGTCCAAAAATCTTCTGTTTTAGCTTCATATGCTTCCCAGTCTATGGATTTCAAGTTGAAGTCACCGACTATCAACAGTCGTGATCTATCGTTATCCGCTCTCGCTATAATCTCTCTCATTATTGTTATAAGACCTTCACGTTTACTATCTAGCTCCTCCTTTGACCATGTGCTGCTTGGCGGTGGACTATATGCATTTATCATCATTAGTTTATCATCCTCATAGCAGATCTCTAGTGCTATTATGTCAACTTCTTGTGGATTGGCAGTCATTATTTCCTTCACCTTTAGGTGTTCTTTTACCAGCACAGCAACGCCACCGCCTTTCCTAATTTTTCTGTCCCGTCTCCAAATTGAGTAGCCCCTTGGGAATATGACCTCATTTAAAATTACATCTTCAAGTTTTGTCTCCGTGATTGCAACAATGTCTGGTGTCTGCAGCTGTATTACATCACTTAACTCCAGTATCTTCGATCTCACTCCATCTATGTTGGTGTATGCAATCTTCAGGAACTTGTTCCCCCTCTCCTTATTCTTCACTCCCCCTCTCTCTATTGATTTTGTTGGTTTGCCTTTATGTACCACTTTACTGGTTTGCCTACCCCTATCACTTTGTAGAAAAAAGAATTTATTTCTTCTTCATTCCTGCTCTCATTTAAATGTTTTGCCTCGGCGAGGTTCAGTTTCAGCTTCTCTCTATCTTCTTTTGAAAGATCTCGTCTTAATGACCACCCTTTCCCATCCTCATCCCTTTGCAATTTTCTAGCATTCCTTAGTACTTCTTCCATCTGTTTGGCACCGTTTAGGGTGATCCTCAAAGGTCGATCTTTCCCTTTTACGTACCTGCCTATTCTCCTGTAGTCGCACACATTCTCTCTGTTTGTAAGACCTTCCACGAGGCCAACAATTTTATCTACTACTTTAGCTTCTTCTACAGCTCTTTCTGACCTAGATGTTATCGCCTTTTCTTTGCAGCCAAAAATGATCAGGGACTTACTCCGATCAACTGTGTTTTGCACCAACTTCGGGTTAGATGCCAATTCTTTCCTCACTTCTAGCCTAATGTTTGTTTTATCTTGGTTGCTGCAGTGTTTGACTTCCTTTACTGCTTCTTCTATTTTTTCCTTCTCCTTGGCCACTTGTGCATAAGTGAGTTGCATATCTTTCTTGCACTGTTCTATTCCCTGTGTAACTTCCTCCATCTGTGCTGACAAAAGCTGTTTCTCCTGTTGAATTTCCTTGCCTAACCTATTGTAGTCATTTATGTTTAAATTTACTTTAACTTCTTCCAAAGCTATTTTTAAGAGTTTATTTTCTTCTTCCATGGCTTTGCAATTTGTTTCCAATTGATTCTTATCCTTGCGCAAGTCTTTCACTAAACCCTCAAGACATAAAACTTTGCTATTCAAATGGTCATTACTTTCTTTCAATTTACTAATTATTTCTACATGAGAGTTCACTATAGTATCTAAATTTACCAACTTGTTATGTAGACTGCTAATATCAATGCTTTCTTCATTGAATCCCTCAAAATCAAGCTCTGTTTTGTTTTTCCCCTTGCCAGTGGCCATCTTGAATGTTCTTCTCTGCACTGTAAACACTAGGGCAACTTTTTCTCATCCGATTTTTCACTTCCCTTAGCACTTTCCTGTTATCTCACCTATTTTTCAAGAGCACTATACCTTTATGTTCTCTGGGACACCACTCACTGCCATCAACCTGTACTACAATACTTAGGATTGTTGAAATATGCTGGAGCTCCTCCTGTCTGTTAAGTGTCTGTTAAGTAAGGTTTAGGCCTGGAGTGCCAGTGTTTATGCTCTTGGGAGCCACCCAGAAAGTGGCATTTCTTTATACATAATGCACTGTTTTTTGTTATTTACAGAACCAAGTCAGGGGAGGAAATCTAGCCAGAATCAGAACCAGCCACTTTCACAAAGGCCCTTGTCATTTGTTAAAGCATCAGAAAGTGGAGGAACTACAAGTCAATCTGAACAGGTTCAATTTGATGTAAATGAACAACAGAAGAGGAAACATGACCAGTATTCGAACCAAACATTTGAGAAAAGATCCTCGTTATTTAATGCGTCAGGAAGTGAAGAAACTATAAGACATTCTCCACAGTTTCAGTTTGGTGCAAATGAAAGGCAATCAGCTGTAAATAAATATAAAAAAGCTGTTATTCCGAACATCAGACAGAGCAAAACTTCGTCCATTTCTAATACTTCTGTTAATCAACGTGGCCGAGGCATTGGGCCTATGAATGGTCGATCATTGAGAGGAAGGGGCACTTCTGGCTCTAATTTAGATGCCTTAGAACAACGTAAAAAGTAAGTATGTACTGTAATGTGAAAGGAAAGTTTAGTTATCCTTAATGAATTTTCCTTTGTCACCATATCTAATTTCCCATGAGTTAAGAGTTAATGTACAGTATATTATGTCTTCTCCTTCTGTGTAATCTCATCCTACATGCACCAGAAAGATTTGTCTATGCTACTTGAAAATATTATCATTAAAACTGTAGATACCTAACTGTTTGATGTGCCACACACTTCTTTCACTTGCACACATGCACACCAATTTTTGCCTTATACAAAATGTCCTGCACTACATATGAAATAGTTTTATTGTCAGAATTCTAAGCACCAATACTGTCATTCCCTATCTTGTTCACCGTAAATAGAATTTTCTTGGAAAGCCCCGAGTAGTTCCACGAGTGTGTAACCTGGGAGCAACTAAGTCTTGTGGGAACATGCTAGGCCTCTCAGACCCACGGGCACCTACTGAGTAGTTCCACGGGAGTGTAATCTGGGAGCAACTAAGTCTTGTGGGAACATGCCAGGCGTCTCAGACCCACGGGCACCTACTGAGTAGTTCCACGGGAGTGTAATCTGGGAGCAACTAAGTCTTGTGGGAACATGCCAGGCGTCTCAGACCCATGGGCACCTACTGAATAGTTCCACGGGAGTGTAATCTGGGAGCAACTAAGTCTTGTGGGAACATGCCAGGCCTCTCAGACCCACGGGCACCTACTGAGTAGTTCCACGGGAGTGTAATCTGGGAGCAACTAAGTCTTGTGGGAACATGCTAGGCCTCTCAGACCCACGGGCACCTACTGAGTAGTTCCACGGGAGTGTAATCTGGGAGCAACTAAGTCTTGTGGGAACATGCCAGGCGTCTCAGACCCACGGGCACCTACTGAGTAGTTCCACGGGAGTGTAATCTGGGAGCAACTAAGTCTTGTGGGAACATGCCAGGCGTCTCAGACCCATGGGCACCTACTGAGTAGTTCCACGGGAGTGTAATCTGGGAGCAACTAAGTCTTGTGGGAACATGCTAGGCCTCTCAGACCCACGGGCACCTACTGAGTAGTTCCACGGGAGTGTAATCTGGGAGCAACTAAGTCTTGTGGGAACATGCCAGGCGTCTCAGACCCATGGGCACCTACTGAGTAGTTCCACGGGAGTGTAATCTGGGAGCAACTAAGTCTTGTGGGAACATGCCAGGCCTCTCAGACCCACGGGCACCTACTGAGTAGTTCCACGGGAGTGTAATCTGGGAGCAACTAAGTCTTGTGGGAACATGCTAGGCCTCTCAGACCCACGGGCACCTACTGAGTAGTTCCACGGGAGTGTAATCTGGGAGCAACTAAGTCTTGTGGGAACATGCCAGGCCTCTCAGACCCACGGGCACCTACTGAGTAGTTCCACGGGAGTGTAATCTGGGAGCAACTAAGTCTTGTGGGAACATGCCAGGCGTCTCAGACCCATGGGCACCTACTGAGTAGTTCCACGGGAGTGTAGTCTGGGAGCAACTAAGTCTTGTGGGAACATGCCAGGCGTCTCAGACCCACGGGCACCTACTGAGTAGTTCCACGGGAGTGTAATCTGGGAGCAACTAAGTCTTGTGGGAACATGCCAGGCGTCTCAGACCCACGGGCACCTACTGAGTAGTTCCACGGGAGTGTAATCTGGGAGCAACTAAGTCTTGTGGGAACATGCCAGGCGTCTCAGACCCACGGGCACCTACTGAGTAGTTCCACGGGAGTGTAATCTGGGAGCAACTAAGTCTTGTGGGAATATGCCAGGCCTCTCAGACCCACGGACACCTACTGAGTAGTTCCACGGGAGTGTAATCTGGGAGCAACTAAGTCTTGTGGGAACATGCCAGGCCTCTCAGACCCACGGGCACCTACTGAGTAGTTCCACGGGAGTGTAATCTGGGAGCAACTAAGTTTTGTGGGAACATGCCAGGCCTCTCAGACCCACGGGCACCTACTGACAATCATGACCAGAATCTGACTGGCTCAAAGAGGCGAAGGTGAGTCTTGAGATTAGAGATCACCCTAGAATGGGTCGGGTGACTAAATGGGGTAAAAAAGACAATTTTGTGGGTATTGAAGGCTTAACAAAATTAAAGTGTAAAATTGTTCATACTATTTTACATTAAGTGAGTTGTGAAAATTTTAGAAATTATCAGTAATATTTTTTCCATTAAAACTATTGAACTTATAGCAAACATCTTATATAAGATTTTCATATATTTTCTTCAGATATAAAACAAAAAAAAAAGGTAAAAACCATAACTTTTGCAACTCGAGCGAATACCTTGTTCTAATCATAAGTTAAGTTTCACTGTGGCAACATTTTTCATGCATTTGACAGGTCTTATTGCTTCTGGGGGAGAGCCCCTTGTGGATCCCTGAAGCCATTTCACTGAAATGGCTTCCAGCTACTATGTCACATCAGCCGTCTAATTGTATTTGACCAGGTACTAGCTGGATCTATCATTAGCTGGGTACCAGAGCCAGAATCTGGCTTCCCCTCTCAGAGGCACAGGGAGCCGGTGACACACTGCCATCTCACTGGGAAAGCATCCAGAAAGTAAGCAAACCATTACACACTACTGCTGGATTCAAAGAGTTCAAGGAGACCAAGGCCTCAACACTGTCAAATGAACTCCCCAAGAATGTAAACAAACTACTGAATATAATTGTTTGAAACATGTGTGATCTCATTAGCGCTACCACCCTCACCAGTTAGAAAGAAGCCCAGAGTTCCTAGATCCTTCCAGTCTTGCAAAACGGTTTATGTCGGTGATGTAGACAACTGTGAACATCTGTTGTTGGGCTCCTGAGTCATCAGTAAGCTGTGCAGGATCTTGCTGCTTCTAAATGTCGGCCAGTCATGGGCTGCCCTTCAGGGGCAGCCCATGACTGCCTGTAATTTGTAATACCAAGCAAACAGCACCCCCCCGGTGCTGTTTGCTTGGTATTGTTTGTTGTTTTAGTTCTGCTTCATGAATGTTTTCTGTCCAGTTTGTGTTGTGTGGACCTGGTTCATAGGGCACTTGGAGCTGCATGTGTTCAGGGTGTGGCCTTCCCTCAGGGTGGCCTTCCCTGAGTGCTCCCTAGTGCTACCACTGCATGAAAAAAAAAGAAAAAAAAAAAAAAAGAGTTCTCTTCTCTAGTGTGTTTGGGAGATCTCTCTCTCTTAGAGGCAAGACCATTGGAGTGAAAGCGTTGTCTTTAGGTAAGTCAGGTGTTTTTTCTTTCCCCGTGTCTAGTTCCCTGGTTGCTAGCAAGCATTTTGGCTGGTTGGGGAGGATTGGTGGTTAACACGCTTGTTTACATAGCATGCCAAGGTTGGTCCTCGCAGCTGCATTTACTAGGCTGTGTTGGTCTACCTTATAATGTTCGGTGAGTGTCCCTTTATCGGGTTTGGGTTTGTCAGGTAGTGACTGCTTTGTGTGTTTGGGTTGAACAGTCTGGGTCGAGTGCCCGGTTGGATGCCAGAGCTACACTGTTGGTGGTTAGGGACCTGGAATTGGGGGGTGTTGGTAACTTCTTCCTAGCTTTTGTCTACACCTATTCTGCCTTCCCCCTTTTTCCGGCCTGGAGGTGTCTGAGGGTTTCTGGGTTGGGGTGGGGTTTAACTTGGTATATGGCTTGGGTGGCTCCAGGGGTTGCCCCTTCAAATTTGGGTGTGGAGGCAGTTGAGCCTACTTGGCCTGCTGGGAATTCTGGGGCCTTTCTTTCTGCCAGTCCTTTCTTCCCTTAAAACCTTTCCCTTGGATGCCTCTTTTTCTATCCTGGGTGGTGGATGCTGATGCCAGCTATAACCTGGGGCCCCTTGACAACAGCTTTTGGGGCTTGGGGGGGGGGGGGGTTGCTGGGTATGGGCTCCTGGGTCCCATTCGACTCTTCATGGATCCTTGTACTTCTGTACCATCTGTTGGGGGTTTCCTTTGCATGGGGAGGGGGTTTTCATATCTCCCCTCCTTGTGTGCATACGAGTTGGGTACAGCTACCCCCAGGGTTCATTTCTACATGTCTTTTGGCCTGTTGTGATAGTCCTTCAGGAGGTTTCCTGCCTATTGGGTCCTACAGTATCTCGTAAGGAACATTAGTCATGCCTTCTGCATGACTCGGCTTGTTCCTTGTTATTGGATCCTGCCTCTTTTACATTCTGGTCTTCTCCTTATGGGATGTGTTATGGGATTTTAACTGTGGGGGTTTTCTATTTTGCTTTTCCGACTGCAATGCGTACGTCGCCAATGTACATGTGGCAGACGCTTCACGAAGCTGTCGGAATCAGCAGAGAAAATACGAGAGCAACTGTACAGGGCCTGGGAGCAAGGTTGAGTTTGAGTCCTTGAGTCTCTTCTTAGACTAGCCTCACCTGGTCCTGGTCCACGTTGATCGTGGGAATCTCCTCAATGATTTCATACTTTAAGGGACTCCTAGGGTCCCATTTATCACATTTATAGGGTCCCATCACATTTATAGTTTAGTGAATTAGGCAACTGGGTGTTGAAGACACCTGGAGCTGAAGGCTTGAGTAAATAGTTGGCAGTATTCAGAAGTGGTTCAACAGAAACACAGCATAAAGCTTAACAGTAGTTTATTTACTATCTTAACCACTAATAAAAGGGTGCTTGATTTACTTTAGATTGGCGTCAGAAAGGCTATGGTTGTATTAGCGAGACTCTTGACGTCTTGCTAATTGATTCGGATCCACTTGTGGCGAAATACCTAACTTAACATAGTTGACAGCCAATCATTAACACGGCAAACCTAACTGCCGGTATGCAGAGGAATCACAAGAGTTCCGACCGGATACTCGGTAATGATGATATGCAATAAATCACAAATACAGTCAATGGGATAGGCAATAACATGCACAATAATAATATCACACAATAACTAAATGTGTGGTGTATGTGAAGCTCGCATTCACAGACAAGTGTAATGTCGTGATACCACACAGATAAACACGCATACACAGTCAGGTGTCTTCACCAATACCTGTGACAGGTATGAGAAGGTGAGAACTGTGGTTGATGCTTCAGATCAACACAGACACACAATAAAACAATGACAAGATCTTGTACTTACAGGTGGGGTACCTCTCTTATTCACTTACTCACTCAGGCAAATTTATGCAAGAACTCGTAGGTGGCCTGACAGCTGGTTCTGCTCGTCACAACGTGAGACTATTGATGACAGGCTTTCCCACAAACCGTACTTGATACGGGGATACTCGCAGGAGGGCGTGCTGTATGTCTAACCGACACACGCACACACTTGGTGGCACTGACGATGAGTAAGGGTGGTGACGTCACGTAGTACAGTGAGGGCGGTGGCTCGCAGGCTACATGCTCGGGACAGAGTGGCGGCTGGCAGCGGCTGACTATATGGTACCATGCAGTACACTTGTGGTAAAGTCACACACAGGTTACTTAGGCGGCGGCACTGCCTTAGTTCACTCTAGGTCATTCAGACGATCTCTATTTGTCACCAGGGGTTGCCTGATACCAGTACCAGTCTGTTTCACTCTGGTGATTTGTCACTACTAGGCTTCTGAACAATATAATCACAGTCGCGATTCTGGGCGAGTGTTGGTATATCAAAAGGACGCTGAGTTTAACTTGGTGAGGAATAGTGTGTGTTCTTCTGCCTATTGGCCGATAGACAGAACAGGACAGGTCCTCTATGCAAGGACTCCCTCACGTGAATGCTCTTGCCAGTGGCTGTAGGGCATCTCGTGGGACACAACACAAGGGATTACAATTTGACCAATGGCATTGCAACAAAAGAGCGGGAACCAATCATATTGATCGTTCCCTGATCAGTAGCAGAGGTGACGTCATGACCACGTCACAGATGTTATTCTCCATTGCGCCGGTTGAGGCTGACCCCAGAGGTCAGTCGCCTAGCTGGCGTCTCCTCTCCTTCTCTCACGCTGACACCGCCTATGTACTCACTGACCCTTTGTGGCAAGTATGCTTAACTTTCCTGTATCTACTTCCTGCCTGGACATGTGGCGGCCTCCGTATTATAAACGTATTCCTGGTTAAGTGGGCATCCTGGAGATACCCAACATGCCAGTTTACTATCCAGGGTTAACAGAGATAGGGCTTGTGCACGAGGATCGGTGCACAGTGCACTGCAATGAGCCATTCAAGTCAGCTGTGGGAGAATCCTGAGAGACCATTCTCTCACATTAAGTAATCGTCAATATCCCATGGGTTTGATGGTAGCAGCTGAGAAGGTCTCAAGAGTGTGCTAGGGACACAGTACAGTTTTCGTGTCTGTAGTATCTATGGCGATCAACCGTCTAAGATCACGAGGAGTGGACTGAAGGCTAATAGTAGAACTCTGGAGTCTTTAAGTTTAGTTAACTAAGGGCTGGGTAGTGGACGAAGTAGAGACATTACCCCGTCCCCGTTACAAGAGTACTTTGAACAAGGCTCCAGGAGGATGTTGGTGTGCTGGGTAGAGGGCTGCATATGGGGGTCTTGGTCTCTGCTATGGCTTTGTCAGCTGTACTGCCAAGCTGTGCAATCCTATGTTCTGGGACAGGTGGCCTTGTTCTTCACTGCCCGACTCACATGTTGGGATTCGGCATGGGCTTCGGCTCTCCTTTCTGCCTCCCCATTTTTCCACTCTTCCCTGCAGCTGTGGTGGTGTAGTTCCTACTTGATGGCTGCGGTCCAGTTTCGGACCTTCTGTGTTCTCGAGGTTTTTGTTCTTGGTGGCAGTTGGGTGGAGCTGGGGCTTCGCCAGCTTTGGGTTGATGCAAACTGTCTGTATTCACCTAGCTGTATTCACCTAGTTGTGTTTGTGGGGGTTGAGCTCTGCATTTTTGGCATGCCTCTCAACTGTCATTCAACTGTTACTAACTACTAATTCCCCCCCCCCCCACAGACACTGACACACACAACTGACTGGTAAGAGCTGACAAAGATAAATCCCGATTACTGGAGGGACTTCAACTTTAAGGTAATAGACTGGGAGGCCTACGAGGCAAGAACAGAGGACATTTGGACAGGCAGATTTGTAAACCTCATCTTGGACACATTCATGTATCAACATGTCAAGCAGGCCACAAGAATAGCGCCTTAGAGCCCAATAGGCTCAGGAACCTGTACACCTGTTGATTGACGGTTGAGAGGCGGGACCAAAGAGCCAGAGCTCAACTCCCACAAGCATAACTAGGCGAGTACAACTAGGTGAGTACAAGAATGAGGGAAGGGGGTGTTCCGTCAATACTGGATCTAATATTCACTAGGAAAGAAGAGGTATTTGACATCCAGTACCTTCATCCCTTGGGAAAGAGTGATCATCCTCTTGAACATTAATTAAATACGCTTTGCGATATAATCTAGTAGAGAATGGAGACATCGAAACAGTTGTTAAACTCGATTTCAAGAGAGGACGCTATGGGGAACTATGAAATTTATTTTATGGGTATAATTGGACAGACTTGTTGATAGGTAAAGAAGTAAATGAGATGTGTGCCATATTTTGCAAAATATATGATGAAGGCACACAAACATTCATACCCAAAGAGATGCAGACCTAGGAAACAGGATTGGTTCAACAGAAATTGCGAGAGGGCCAAAGATCAAAAGACACAAGCATGGAATCATTATAGGAAGAGGCCAAACCCCCAAACATACCAGCGATACAAAGATGCAAGAAACAACTACACGTCAGTAAGGAGAGAGGCAGAGAGGAACTTTGAGAAGGGTATAGCAGACAAATGTAAATTAGATCCAGGCCTTTTCTATAACTTCATTAAAAGCAAGCTGCAAGTAAAGGATAATATTCAGAGGTTGAAAATGGGGGACAGATACACTTAAAATGAAAAGGAAATGTGTGAAACATTAAACAAAAAGTTCCAAAGTGTGTTTGTACAAAATGAGATCTTCAGGGAACCAGACGCAATAAGAATATCAGAGAACAACATAGAGCACATAGAGGTGTCTAGAGACGAAGTGAAACAAATGCTCTTGGAGCTAAGTAAGAACAAAGCAGTTGGCCCAGATGGAGTTTCACCATGGGTTCTGAGAGAATGTGCAGTTGAGCTCAGCATACCACTTCGGCTGATTTTTCAGACATCCCTGTGTACAGGAGTCGTAGCAGATGTGTGGAAAAAGGCTAATATAGTTCCAATCTACAAAAGTGGCAGCATGGAAGACCCACTCAATTATAGACCTGTATCATTAACAAGTGTAATAGTCAAAATATTGGAAAAATAATAAAAACTAAATGGGTAGAACACCTGGAGAGAAATAATATAATATCAGATAAAAAGTATGGTTTTCGATCTGGAAGATCCTGTTTATCGAATTTACTCAGTTTCTATGATAGAGCCACAGAGATGTTACAGGAAAGAGATGGTTGGGTTGACTGTATCTATCTGGACCTAAAAATGGCTTTCGACAGTTCCACATAGGTTGTTCTGGAAACTGGAAAATATTGGAGGGGTGACAGGTGAGCTAACATGGATGAAAAATTTTCTGACTGATGGAAAAATGAGGGCAGTAATCAGAGGCAATGTATCAGACTGGAGAAATGTCACAAGTGGAGTACCACAGGGTTCAGTTCTTGCTCCGGTGATGTTCATTGTCTACATAAATGATCTACTAGTTGGAATACAGAATTATATGAACATGTTTGCTGATGATGCTAAGATAATAGGAAGGATAAGAAACTTAGATGATTGTCATGCCATTCAAGAAGACCTGGACAAAATAAGTATATGGAGTACCACTTGGCAAATGGAATTTAATGTGAGTAAATGCTATGTTGTGGAATAGGTGAACATAGACCCTACACAACCTATAAATTATGTGAGAAATCCTTAAACAATTCTGATAAAGAAAGAGATCTAGGGGTTCTTGAGGTTATCTTGAGTTGATTTCGGGGCTTTAGTGTCCCCGCGGCCCGGTCCTTGACCAGGCCTCCACCCCCAGGAAGCAGCCCGTGACAGCTGACTAACACCCAGGTACCTATTTACTGCTAGGTAACAGGGGTATTCGGGGTGAAAGAAACTTTGCCCATTTGTTTCCGCCTCGTGCGGGAATCGAACCCGCGCCACAGAATTACGAGTCCTGCGTGCTATCCACCAGGCTACGAGGCCCCCGCTATCCACCAGGCTACGAGGGTGGTTCTAGATAGAAAACTATCTCCTGAGGACCACATAAAGAACGTTGTGCGAGGAGCCTATGCCACTCTTTCTAACTTCAGAATTGCTTTTAAATACATGGATGACGAAATACTAAAGAAATTGTTCACGACTTTTGTTAGGCCAAAGCTCGAATATGCAGCAGTTGTGTGGTGCCCATATCTTAATTAACACTTTTGCCCACCGATGACTAAGGATGGAGTCAAAAGTTTACTAGTTCAATACCCACTGATGACTAAGGATGGCGTCAATAATTAAAAACATTTGGTTTTGTGAAAACCGCGGTTTTGGACATTATATGCATATACATCTGTAGGGATTTTCATTGCGAACACATTGATACCAAAATGAAAGACCTAGGACTAAAATTGAGGTAATAAAGTTGAAAAGAGAAAACACATTTTATTGCTCTTTATTAGCGCTCACTGGGGTAACGCACCATCACTTTCTCTGTTTGCTGTGAGTGGTACGTTGGGCTTTTGGACTTTATAGCAGGGAGGCAGGGATAGTCACGTGGTTGAACCGCGTGACCTTTAACCCCTTAACTGCGTTGCCTCCAAATATGACACCCCCCCCCCCCCCCCGCAGGAAAGTGCGCAGGAAATAAATTCTCTGGGAAAAAATTCTTTTGATTTTTTAAAGTGTCAAAAAACCCTTCCCTCAGTATGGGTATGTAACAAAAAAAATCAAAATTATGCTTACTTTGGCTGCTATGGGGTTCGTAAGTTAGTGCGTGACGTCATCCTTCCCCATTCGCCCGTGACGTACGCTCCCGGGGCCAGTAGGGCGCCCGGGACGGGGCGTGCGAGTTGCCACGAATATATTTATGTTCATTTTTTGCGCACAGTTCCAAATACATTTTATTTGTTTTTACGTGCTAATCCTATGTATAATGAACACGTACACTATATTATAGCAGTAAAACATCTGTACTGTCCAAAGACACTGTGTTACGTGGATGACATTTGTGTACACATATGCTGCACATATTTACTATGTATCATGCTAATTTATGTATATTTACAATCTATTTAAATACTATATACTGTCACACACTATATACATTCACCATCAACACACTCAGAACACCTCGAGTGATAGCAGCAACACCCAACCAGCCCTCCCTCACTCCAACATCTTACTCGCCAACATTGCTCCTCCCACCATACTGTTATTGTTCTTATTACACTATTTACACATGTTATATATACCTATCTACATGTTTTATTTACCAGAACTATGCAAGTAAGCTGGTATTGTGTCCAAACAGTACAGTTGCCACCATACACTGCATGAAAAATCACACAACAGACAGCAGACGATGCTACGATTACGACGTAACCTCCCTCACCAAAATAGCTCCTCTCAACATTCTCCTGTTGCTGTTCTTACACTATATACACACACTGTATATACCTATGTACATATGTGTTGCCCATAGCGAACCACTAAGCTAGTATGGTGAGCAAAACAAGAGTGGCTGCCACACACACACACACACACACACAATGAGGCTACCTCAATTCTCGCCCTCCCTCCCTCACCAAAATTCCTCCTTCCACAATATTACGCACAATGCTAATTATAACCACAATCCTGCTATTATCACAATCCTGGTCACTAATTCCTGTAAATGAATAACTGACCACACGTTTATTTTGAAAAGGAACCTAAGAAATCATTTGAAGATTCCTAGATGGACGAAATAATGCTGTGGTGCTGTGGCTAGCGCTGTGAACATCGTGAACAGCATTGAATCACTGATATTTGAACATTGTACCCAGCCATTATCACACTCGGGCTCTTCTATAATACTGTCATGGCTAAACAATACAAGTTATATATATATTTTGACATTATTAGGCGATGCTGTGGTCACACGCTGAACAGCAGTGCTGTGCGCTCATGCTGCGAGCGCCAGCCTTGGTTGCTCACACACTACTGAGGCTCCCACACCCGGGAATGTGGACCACGATCTTTTTTAAAGATGGCGTCAGTTTACACGAGCCCTGAGGAAGCTGATGTGAACCCCATGTAGCAGCGGGAGTTTTGAATGGAACATGAAAAATACAAATACCCGGAGGTGCGTTGCGCAAATCAGACATGAGCCTGCAGGCGCGTTGTGCAGTTTAAGGGTTAAGAGAGAGTATGGGATGTAGAGGGGGTGGGTTTGTCGGTGGTGGGGGAGTTGCCTGCTCACTCCCGAATTTTAAGCCTAACACACTTGACCCGTTAGCAGGATGGCAGGGAGGGAGGGAGGCAGGCAGAGAGTGAGGCAGGCTGGCTGGCAGGCAGGCTGGCAGGCAGGCTGGCAGGCAGGCTGGCAGGCAGGCAGGCTGGCAGGCAGGCAGGATATTCCTGCAGGCTGGCAGGAAACATCCAGAGGATGTTTGCCAGACGTCTTAATAATCAGCTAGGAACAATTGAAGACTTTTATAAAGCGGATCAGGACTTCAGTTATTGGTGAGTACAAACACAATATGGTCGCATTTATGCTATGAACCTGTCGATTTATTTCCCTAGAGTTTTTCCCATAAATTTTTCATTTTTTTTTTTACATTTCTAGTTTATTTTTCCCTTTATTTCTCGTTTATGAACCTACATGTTAACCGACGGGTCTCATCCCCAAGGGGTTCGGAAACCAAGTGGTGCTCTGTACGTCTGTAGGGAATTCTATTGCGAACACAATGATTAAAAAATGAAAGACCTAAGACGAGAATTGAGGTGACCAAAGGGAAAAGAGTGTACACATTTCAATGCTCTTTAGCGCTCCCGGGGTAACTCTCTCACACTTTGTCTGCTTTGTGCGGGTGGTATGCCGGGCTTTCGGACTTCACATGCATTTAATCGTGTAGAGAATTCTATTGCGAATACATTGATATCAAATTGGAAAACCTAGGATGTTAATTAAGGTGACAAAGTTGAAAAGAATATACACTTCTCAGTATTACCGCGCTCTCTAATGGACGGCTCGGCGCTCCTCCCTGCTCTCATCACCTGCTTTCATCACGTCGGCGGGTGGAGTGCGCCGCGGTTTTTGACAATATATCCATATACTCCTGTTGGGAATTTTATTGCGAACACAATTATACCAAAATGAAAGACCTAGTACGAAAATTGAGGTGACCAAGGTGAAAGGAGAGAACAAATTTTATCGCTCAAGTGCACTCCCGGGTAACTTTCTCTCACTTTCTCTGTTTGCTGTGGGGTGGTAAGCCGGGCTTTTTTAGTTTATTTGCTTTGAATTCTGTAGAGCATTCTATTGCGAACACATTGATACAAAATTGAAAAACCTAGGATGAGAGTTAAGGTGACAAAGTTGAAAAAGAGTCTACACTTTTCAGTATTACCGCATGCTCCCGCGAGCTCCCGCGGAGCGTCCAAAACCACTAGGGTAGGAGAAATGCTTGCTCACCCAAAACACAAAAGTGTTAAGAAGCACAGCAACAAACTGGACAAAGTGCAAAGACATGCTACTAAGTGGCTTCCAGAACTGAAGGGCAAGAGCTACGAGGAGAGGTTAGAGGCATTAAATATGCCAAAACTAGAAGACAGAAGAAAAAGAGGTGATATGATCACTACGTACGAAATAGTAACAGGAATTGATAAAATCGACAGAGAAGATTTCCTGAGACCTCGAACTTCAAGAACAAGAGGTCATAGATTTAAACTAATTATACAAAGATGCAGAAGAAATATAAGAAAATTCACTTTCGCAAACAGAGTGGTAGACGGTTGGAACAAGTTAGGTGAGAAGGTGGTGGAGGCCAAGACCGTCAGTAGTTTCAAAGCGTTATATGACAAAGAGTGTTGGGCAGACGGGACACCACGAGCGTAGCTCTCATCCTGTAACTACACTTAGGTAATTACACTTAGGTAATTACACACCCACCCACCCACACACACACACAGACAGAGGGGAAGCAGCCCGTAACAGCTGTCTAACTCCCATGTACCTATTTACTGCTAGGTAACAGGGGCATCAGGGTGAAAGAAACTGCCCATTTGTCTCTGCCGGGGTCGGGAATCGAACCCGGCCCATGGGTTTACAAGTCCCGCGCGCTGTCCACTCCGCTACCAGACCCTCTGGTCTGGTAGCTGCACAGTAGTCTGTGCAGTCATCTGGTAGTTTGCGAGCCTGCACAGAAGGCTGCTGCCTGTTGGGCCTGGTGAGGTCACGAGCATTATCCACAGGTGTTCTGTCCCTGCTGGGACAGAATTGTGCTTGCTCCACTTTGTTGATATCTGCTGCTTGTGGGTTGTGCTGGCTCTTTTGTGGTTCACCCCTTTGTTGGGGTGTTGGGCGGGTGGCTCAGTTAGTATGTCGACTCCTGTTCCCATGATTCAGTAGCTTTTTGGGTCGTTTCCTGTCTGTGATGTACAGTACTTGGTTGATCCATCCCCCTTTTGGGAGTGGTCCTTCCTGGTGGGCCTTCTCTCTTCTCATATGTTGGGTCATCTCGGTTTGAATGACTTCTGTCGTGGTTGATTTGGCTGCGTCGCTTTGGTGGTTTCCTGCCTTTTTACAGTTCTGATTTTGAACTTTCCAGGCCTCCAGGTCTTCCTCTTCTTTTTGTGGCTGAACTTGGTTTTAGAGGCTGGATGCCTCCTTTCCCCCAGTGGAAAGTAATTTCCCCCAGTGGGGAAAGGAGAACCAAACTAGCGAGGGGCTAGTTTAAAAAACATTTGGCTGTTTAATTTCATTGTTGGTAGTCCTTTTTGCAATTTCTGGGCTGCAGTCTCATTTTTAGTCATGCAGTGGTCTGTTTTGATTTGCTTATCTTTCTGGGTGCCTTCCCTAGGTGGTGGCAAAAATGATAACCTTAAAATGTAAAGTGATCATAGGCCATCGCTCCCTATGCCCCGCTGAGGGGGACCAGGTTTTGGGTCGTGGTCCTCGGTTGGCAAATAGAACTCCGCGGCTGATGGCACAAAGTAGTATGGCACTGATCATTGTATGATACTTTCAGGAAGTCTCTGGGGCTTACCCAGACACTGGGACTTCATTACATTCGACGCTGGTTTTCTGTCTGGAGCCCCGTCGGCAATCTGAAACTATCCGAACTGATATGTGCTATATTAGTTTGGGGGTCATAAGTCACATGAGTTCTTATGCTTACCAGGAACCATGAGCCAGAACCTGGTCCCCTCAGAGAGATGCAGGGAACAATGGCCTATGAGCACTTAACATTTAACACTTTCGTCCCCCGTCTGCGATGTCCACAATTAACTTTGCGGATGTGCGAAACGGACGGCCGCGACGTCCAAAATTAAAATATTTGTTAAAACTCTATTTGTTTTCCGGTCATTATGGGACAAGTTTTAGTCCCATAATGATGTGCATTAGGCGTGCATTTAAAATGCACGCCTTTAGAGTGCGAACAATTTGAGACCAAAATGAATGACGTAGCATGAAAATTGATGTGAGATAACTGAACAGACTATACACACTTTATTGTAAGTGGGCAGATTGGTGTTCGTTCCTGGGTAACGCTCGGCGGACTTTCTAGTTGGCTGTAGGTAGCGCACCTGTTTTTTTTATCTTATATACATATATTTCTTTAGAAAATTCTGTTGCGAACAAATTGATACCAAAATGAACGATATAACACGAAAATTGATGGATAAGGCTCGGCTAATTTTCGGGTTTGCTGCGGGTGGCATGCCGGACTTTTTGACCTATATACTGTACCTCTATTCCTTTAGAGAATTTTATTGCAAACACTTTGATACCAAAATGAACGTTGTAACACGAAAATTGAGGTGAAAAACTGAAAGGAGTATACAGTGGCACCTCGACATACGATTGCCCCTACTTACGATAATTTCGAGTTACGATGTAAATTTCATCGAAAAATGCGACTCGACTTCCGATGGTGTCTTCGACTTCCGATATTTGTTGGTACACGTTCAGGTTGACCGAGCGCGTGGTTCCCAGTCACGCGGCCGACCTGCCTCAGTTTACTACAGCTGCCCGCTTAGTGACAATCGCTCCTATAAGAAATTCCGCTTTTGTGGTGATTTTTTGCATTTTGAACATTAAAGTAATTATTATATATCACGCCATGAGTCCCAGGAAAGTCAGTGGTAAGACTCAACATATGAAAACCCATGTAAGGATGACCATAGAGCAGAAACAAGAGTACAGAATGTCTCTTCCTCAACAATTAAGAAAAAGTGTGCAGCACAGGAAGAATTGCAAACCGTTGCTGAAACTCGCCCAAATCAAGCTGCAGTAGGTCGTTGCCTTAACCTATTCAATGACATTGTGATGCATCTTTACAGACAAATGTTTAAAACGAAGGGGAAAAACAAATGTCTCTTGACAAATTTGTAGTGAGACAAACAAGCACTGAACCATAACCAGGTCCTAGTGGCATTCAGGCAAAACGTAGGAGAGGAGTACATCGGAGAAAACATCACTGCCTGATGTGATAATGGAAGGGACTCCCCTTCCAAACAGTAACAACTCTCCTCCTCCCCCCTCATCACCATCTTCCATACCCCATCAAGAGCCCTCCATAAAGGTAAGAGAAACTTAGGTACTGTATTGTAGTTAGAAAAAAACATTGTATTCAGTATAAAATGTATTTGTATGTTAATATTTTGGAGGGTGGGGAATGGATTAATTCAATTCCCTTTATTTCTTACGGAAAAAATCGCTTCGACTTACGATATTTCGACATACGATCCGTCTCTGGGAACGGATTAGCATTGTAAGTCGAGGCTCCATTGTACACATTTGTGTGTAGGTGTTGCGGGTGTGCCAATGGGTGCTCGCTCACGGGTAACACTTTGCTGTCTATGGGCTTTGCTGTGGGCTGGGTGTGCCGGGCCCTTTGGACCTTATATGCATATACCCTTGTAGGGAATTCTATTGCGAACACATTGATACAAAAATGAATGACATAACTCGAAAATTTAGGCGAGAAACTGAGAAGAGTGTACACATTTTAGTCTGGCTGCGCACTGATGCGAAACGCCCGACCCCACTTCAGGTAGGCTGGGGCACACGCGCTGGGGGTGGCAAATTGTTAAAGTACTGTATGTCATAATTGCCATCGATCAGGAAAGGACCCAGAAAGGTAGGCAAATCAAAACAGACCACTGACTGTTTAACCTCTTCAATGTACATCCTATAAGATTAAAATAACTCTCCTAGAAAAAAATCAATCAAGCAACCCTTCATGCAACTAGCACTTCTGCTCACTAGTGCTATGCCCCCAAGGAAGGGAGAGCCGGCAGCCCACCACTCTAGTTCTTGAACGATGAAGACTGCCGACCATAGGGAGAGAGGGTGGGTGTCAGGCAGCCTCCAGGGCTCGCCCAGAAAATGGCGTTCCATTACATTCAATGCTGGTTTTCTGTGGGGAGCCCTGTCGGCTCCATGAAGCTAACTACCCAAAGATAAGTAAAAGAAGGGACTAACTGAGAGGTGGCAGCACCGCAGGTCTCGCAAGACGAAGAGAGATGGCCACGACAGGCGCCCCAAAGCCACACATGGTCAGGAAGGAACTGAAACATTTACTAAATACCTGGTGACTAGGATCCTGTTCAACTTTCAAAACCCCCCGTACCCGAAGGTCTACCCAAGACATGTTGCCAAAAACCACTGCGAGAGCAGCATACTTCCGAATGTCATGGGCACGAGGGTAGAGTGCAGGCTGGCTGGACTTTAACCCTCAAACAGTGAGGGATCCAAATGGCTTCAACACCCAAAGGCGCAACAAAAACAAAAATCCAAAAAATTCTTTCATCTTATAAAAGTGTTCATTTGTGTTCCCTGATCATGGAAAAAATAACAAAAAAATCGTAGGTGGCATATTTTAGCCACAATATGGTAGGGAAGTCTGACAAAAAAGGGGCGTTGACAGAGCCTTTGCCAAACGACGTCTACTCCGCCCGAGCTGTCAGGCGGCAGTTGCCACAAATATATTATTACCTAATTATTTCAAAATCTCTGATTGATTTTTTCTTTGTTTTTTTTGCAGTAATATTATTCAGTATTGTGCATTGTGATATATTTATATAATAAAATGTGTGAACCATTGCTGTACTCAAAATTATGGTGTGCATATTAGTGATTCAATTTTATGTTCATAAAACAATAAACAAATAGGTTTGCTGTTATTACACTATATACACAGGTTATATATAAGTATCTGCATGTTTTGCTCACCATAACGAACCACTAAGTTGGTATTTGGTATTGTGAGTCAAAAAGCAACGAGGAGTAACCGCCACCACTCCCTCCCTCAACAACACCTCACTTGCCCTCATTCTTCTCCCATAATACTGTTTTTGCATTTATTCACCATACACAGACGTTATATATAAGTATTTACTTGTTTTGTTCACCATAACTGTACATCTAAGCTTGTATGGTGAGTAAAGGCACAAAGGACGTAGCTACTCACACAGTCAGCTGGTGGCGGCCGCCCTCAAGGGCCAGACGCACTAATATTTCGCCTCCAACAATATTGTTTGTGGTATTATTATGCTATATACACACATTATATACAAGTATCTACCTGTTTTATTCACCATACCTGTACAAATAAGCTGGTATGGTGCCCAAAGACCATAGTGACCACCAGTAAACAACATGACAAGTCGTGCAGACGACGCACCTCCTTCACCAAAATGGTGGCTCCCAACCTACTGCTATTGCTGTTATTACACTCTATACACACGTTATATATAAGTATCTACATTTGTGTTCACCATAGCGGACCACTAAGCTGGTATGGTGAGTGCAGACAATAAATGTGGCCACACAGTCAGAAGATGATGCCTCGACCCTCCCTCCCACAGCATTACTCCTCCCTCTATGGAGCACAGCACTAAATATCACCACAATCCTGCTATTATCAGAATCCTGGTCAGTTTTATCACAGTCAGGGGTCTTCTGTAATACTATCATCGTTAAATAATAGCATGAACATATATATTTTGACATTTTTAGACGATGCTGTGGTCACAAGCTGAACAGCAGTTCTGTGCGCTCATGGTGTGTGCATCAGCCTTGGTGGCTCGTTTAGTACTGAAGCTCTCACATCCAGGAACGTTGGTCACGATTTTTTTTCTTGGTGGCATCTGTCACCGATCAGTCGTGGCGGCACTATAGCTGCCCCTATCCCACGCGGGGCGTTTAAATTAAGGCACTAGACACTAAAACAGCTATTAATGTATTGCGGGGTTTCGGTTTTTGTTACTGAAATCATCTATATATGTATTGCGCGGTTTTAAGGGTTAAGACACTATGGATAACATGAGACGCCTGAGCTCTAGAACAGGGAACCAAGGAAACCGGATCCACCCAAAGAGCATCCACCATTACAGAACCAGTGGCCCTCTGGTAGTGGCGTAAAGCTGCCATCGGACATAACGTGATGCATCCCCGGCCTAACCAACCAAGTATCAACAACCAGCGGGCCCCTCTGGAGGCCAGCCGTCTCATTCTTCACCAGAAAAGGAGGAAAAGGCTGCAAACAAGCAAAACAATCATCTGGACTAAAGAAATAGAACCCCCGGTATTGGAGGAGAGCATTAAGCTCTCCAACCTGACCCCCAAGAGGCCAAGGCCAACAAAAACTTATCAGTTCAGATAGCTTCAGGAAGCTTCTGGGCCTGACCCAGAAAATGGTGTTTCATTACATTCATCGCTGGTATTTAGCTAATGTGCTGTGGGCTGATTATCGCATCTGGGGGTTTAGGAGATCTAACAGTCTTGGTGGCTCTGTATCTGGTCAGTGTTCCTGGTACCATTTGGGCACGAGTGTTCCTGGACTGGTTTTACGGACTGGTGTTTCTTCTTTAGCTTTGAAGCTGCTACCTTCCCTCCTTGTAAGTCCCATGTTTCCTTGTTCAGAGAGCCACCAAGGGACTTCTCTCAGAAAACCAGCATTGAATGTAATGAAATGCCTCTTTCTGGGTCACAACTGGGGAATCCCCGACTCCCCAAGTTTATTTTACGCAGTAGTCTTAGATCTCTCCCATCCCATATCTCATCTTAAGCCATACCCCTACTAGTTTTCCTTAGAACCTTGATCTGCCAAACAGTTTATAACCAGGTACCAGTTGCTGTTGGGTGAACAGGTGTGTACAATTAAGGATTGGTGCTCAGTTGGCCCTCCCTGCAGAAGGAGTCGAACATTGCTGAAATCACTCACAAGATGTGAGGGTGAGCATGCTACCACTACATAAACAGGGCACTACAACTTTACCATTCTCTCCTCAGGCATTCATTTTTCTGAGAAATTTTGTTCTCAATAGATACTTCTCCATTATATTTTCAAGGTTTTTATAGACTAACACATACTTTCATCATTTTCTTTTCCTTGGGTATACTATAGTTTAATTATTTTAAAATTTTTAATGTTATATTTTTTCTGCAATAGGCTATGCAATTGGTAATTTCTTCCTTTTATTTTACAGGCGTTTTGGAATACAGGACAATGACGATTTTTGGGTATGCAATGATCCACTGTCAGAATTTGTCATTGTTCAGCGAGATTACGTCAAAAGTCCGAATGGCATTATCTCTGCTAAATAACTCTTCAGCATTTTCCCGGTTGCCTTTGACATACACCTGGTCTCCTGATGAACTGTAAGTTTCCATATCTGTATGTTTATATCTAAGCTTCTGGTGGCTCCTGAAGCTATCTTGCTGAGATTGTTCCATACCATAAATCAATCCATTGCTCCATATGTAAAGGTCAAACCAGCACAGAAGTTCTGTTTGGCCTACCATGATCTAGAACCTTTACCTAGCCCCTCCTCCTTACAGAGGCATCAAGAGCAAGGGACAGCCTCCCCCCACTGGAAAAAAAGCCTCCAGAAATTTAGTGAGGCTTTACAGACCACTGTAGTGTTCAGGTTATTATTATATTGTAGTTATAAGTTAGGTATGTATGTATGTATGTATGTATGTATGTATGTATGTATGTATGTATGTATGTATGTATGTATGTATGTATGTATGTATGTATGTAATGTATTCATGTATTTATGTATGTAATTATAGTGTAGTGTTGCCACATGAAATTAGTCATGGGCAAGCCCCCTCCTGCTTCAAGTTAACCACAGTACTGCACTATCTGTGATATCATAGGGAATGAGGGTAATATCATAGAATGAATGAGAAAGGAATGAAACTGCCCTACATATCACGTTTGTCAGAATATCGTAAGATTCAAAACTCCTGCAGGTACACAAGGCTCGCATCCTGTTTCTCAGGACTCCAGAAAACAGAGGTCATCTTGAACATAAATCCTCTGCATCCCTCCTGGCTGTGAGAGCCTCAGTACTGCTAGAGCAACCAATCAGCTGGCACATGCAGCTGTAGCTGATAGCACAGCTATGCAAGTTGGGGCTACAGCACCACTTAATAATCATGAATAAAATAAGTACAGCTCAATTATCCGGACTTTATGGGAAGGACTCCTCGCCGGATAAGCCCGACATCCGGAGAAGCAGAATTCTTACAGGGGAAGTTAAAAAATGACCATATAAGGCTCCCGGAACTATCCAGGCTGATATGGATATATTAGTCAATGTGAATAGAGTTCTTGGCCTACTGGGGACCATGAGCCAGAACCTGGCCCCCCCTCAGAGAGGCATGAGGAGCAATGGCCTATAGAAACCCCCGTGTGGTTGGAAGCATTCTATGTCTGCCATCGGCTGGGTCAGGCACCCAGAAAGGTAAGCACCTTCAAACAAACCCCCTATTCTGGTTAAGAAATTGCTACTAAAAGCCGAACTAGTGGACAGAACTCCTAAAAAAATGAGTAAATGAGCATAACATCACAACGTCACTTGTCTGCCCAGCTCCCACCCTCCTCGGGAGGGGGAAGGGAGAGCCCCAGACCCTCACACCGGCTATCAACACCCTAGTTCTTAAGCTGATGTGAATTGGCAATGGTCGTGTGACTGTGACTTCTGTTTTCCTGTCCTCCAGCTCTGTGCCTTGTGGTGTGGTGCTGTGTCCTTGGTAGTGCATGAGCCAGGAGTAATTTCACAAGTACTTGGGCTGCATGCACTTAGGGTCACCTTCCCTAGGTGCCTGTCTGAACTTCCCATGGGACTTGGGCCCACCTTCCCCGAGTCACCTTATGGTCTACCACTGCTTGGTCTTTTGCTGCTCGGTGATTGACCATCCTTAGTGTGCTGGGGTGTTTCATGTGCCCTTGTTTGTCCTTAGGTTGTCCTTAGGTTGGGGTAGTTTGCACTGGTAGAGGTGCAGGGTACTGTGCAGCTAGTTTTCACCTTTCATTGCAGCCAGCTCTGTTCCGCCTGGGTACGCTGTCCTCTTGCGAGGTTTTTGTTTTGTTTGTGTTTTCTTGCCTGGTAGGGGGTCTGAACCTTGGTTTGGTCTCGCCCTCTTGTACCTTGGTGGTCCCCCGCTAGGGACCCCTGTGAGTGTGCGCGTCCCAAGGGTGCAGCTTTAGCAGTTTGTTGGTAATATTGGGCGCAGGTTAGCAGCACCCTGCCTGGGTTTCCCTGAGCATGAGTTCTGTCTCAGGACCCTGGGAAACTCTGTGGGGGTACGTGGGGTCCGATGGATGTGACCCCTGGGTCTCCCCTCACCTTGTGAGAGTTTGTGGGTTGCTTGGTCCTCATGTCTCCGGTGAACTTCACAGTTTATGCCTCCAGCATGCTGCCTGCTGGGTCGGTGACACCTTCGACCAGGCATCCTGTGAGTTTTGTTGCTTGTTTGTGACTCGCTACACCCATTCCACTGAAGACTCTTGTTCAGGGGCAGACAGCTCAGGCATTGTAAGCTCATTTTAGGTTGCTGCAACATGATAGGTTGGTTGCTGACCCGGAAGCCCCGAGGCTGCCCCATTTTTGTTTTAGGGACCTAGACTTGGGGGTGTTCTTCGCTTTGACTTTGATTCAGTCTGCACCCCTTCGTCCTTTCGCTGCTGTGGTTCATCCTGGTCCTTCCCCGACCCCCCACTGCTTCCAGAGCCGAAACGTCTGGGTGTTTCAGGGTCGGGGCAGGGTTTAGTTGGTTTTGGGACTCGGGCGGTCTCGGGGGATGCCTTTCCAGGTTGGCGATGGAGGCATATGAGCCGGTTCCTCTTGCCGAAGCATCTGGGTCTGACCAGTCGGCCCCCCTCATTCATGCTTTTCCGGCTGCTTTGGCTTCTTTTGAGGCTGGGACTTTGGGGGATGGCTCGGCCCCAGGTCCTGCTGTGGGGGTTCCTGAGGCCTGGGAGGGGTTGACTTGTGGGGCCTTGGGCCCCGTTGGACCCCGCTTGAGATTTTTGTAACCTCTGAGTGGGGCTTTTTGTTACAGAGAGTGGGGTTTTTCTTTCCCCCCTCTGCGTACCAGTTTGGTTTGGTGTTAGCCCCTCCCTGGGATCGGTTCTGTCCTTCTAGAGGTTTTCGGCTTCCCGCATCCCGGTTCATGAGGTTCGGACGGCCATTGCGGTTTACTTTCTGTGCAACCCAGATTTCACCTCTATAATGGATCTGTCTTCGTTCAGGTTTAGGTCTTCGTCTCCCTACTGGATTCGTTATGAGGTTCCAGAGTGATTCTGGCTAGTGAACTGCCCTGTGTTGTCTTTGGATGCTTGGAGTACTTTCTGTTGTACCCGCATGCTTGAGTGGCGCGAGGTGCTGACTGTGGTCCAGGTTTACCTGGGGCGGGGCTACTTCTAGAACGCAAGCTGGAGCGGCTCTGCCAGCACCACCCAATACGAGGTGACAGGGGCACGGTCCCAGATAACGGTCCCGGAACAACCCCGAAGAGAAGACAAGCCAACCCTATCAGAGACCGAAGGACCCTTCGCAGTGATAGGAAAACCGGAAGGACCGCAAGGAAAACCACACACCACCCCGAGACGAAACACGCAGGTGGGAGACCAATAACGAACCTACCAGTGCCGACACAAACGACAAGAAACTAGCACCATGAACGAAAGTGCAAAATGCGAATCGAAAAGCAGCGACCCCGCAACCCAAAGGAAGAACATAACCAGCTCCAGCAGAGAAGAATGATGCATGCGTCCCAGAGGCATCCAAGAGGACAACTACGCAGGACGTGAACCGCAGGAAAGCAAACACACCCGTTCCGGAAAAGAAACAAAGAAAAACCGGAGCCAGGACCAGAACCCAGCTACCGGTTCCAAGAAAAGGAACGAGTAAGGCAGGAGCAGCAGACTGAAAGTCCACAACCCCCCCCCCACAGACAGTGCAACACCGAAGCCTGCAGTAAGTCACAAAGAAAATCGAAGGAACTCGGTACCAAAACGGAAAACCGGAGAAGTCCAAAAGCAGGGAACTGAACATGGACAGAGACCCACCCGAGCACCCAACATCAGGATAGTCAAGAAGCACTGACCCAGATACACAAACAAGTGTAGCATAGGAGGAGGAAAAACGGAAATAGGTAAGGAAAACCCCGAATACTGACCAAGGAGTGGCCAGGAAGCACACGACCAACCACAAAATGTGTAGAGGAGGGTGTACATATCCGAGGGACCTCATGGACAGCAGGGGTGTAGCCAGGCACTGAAGATAGGCAAGGAATGAGTGTCCTGATAGGGAAAAGACCCAGGTGCCGGCAACGAACAAAGAACAAGAGACATGGACAAAGGAGTCACTGAAGACACACGCAAGGTGACCAAACACAACACACCACACCAAACACCCCTGTTAGGAGCCATCGACGCAACCCCGCCAAGCGGGTAAGAGTAAACAAGGATGGAGCAGTGACCAAAGGTGGTGTAGCGAGTAGATTATCCCAATAATATACTTGCTCCAAACCCATTAGCCTAATGAGAGAAGCAAAGCTCCTCTTAGTACTAATTATGGAACTCAAACCTTTCCCTACTTCCAGTTAATATTCCTGCCAACCTTCGGAGAACGGTGAGGTGTTGCCCGAGCATATAAGCAGCAGAGTAGCGAATAATAACTAGTCTACTTTCAAGTGTGGTCTAGAACATACACTTGCGAGATACTGTACCGACTCACAGTGCGCTCAACTCACACCATTGCCCGCCAAAGTATCACCCGCATACTTCTGTATACTCGACCAAATATATATAGTCTCTTAGTGTTTGTGTTTATTGTCACCATTCTTTACGTAACAATAGCAATTACTACAATTATGTAACAATAACAGTTACTTTTTGCCGTCCCTCAAGGTGCGTTGTGCAGTGCAGTGGTTAATCCTAATTTTTCTCCAGAATTCGTCCCTCCAAATCATTTATACCCATTCACTGCTGGGTGAATAGTAATCTTGTACATCTCTCTACTTCACCAGAGATATCTGCTCTGTGGGATTGGTGTCCTCCCCCACTTATCTGAATCATCGAGTTAGCTTGCTTCTTGGCAGTGTGTGGAATTTATTCTCATCTGGGGCATGGTGATGGAGACAAGTCTTTTGTATCAGATATTAATATGTTTGCTTTATGTTGCACTTCACATAATGCTTTGCATTTCTTAGATTTTAAGTGGGCATGTTAACTGACCAGCCTATTTTGTCTAACTCTACACACAATGTGTGTTGGTGCCTTGTGCTCTAGCTGATGAGATGCCTGTGTATTTCTTTCTTGGTGGCTTTTGCCTTCCCTTGATAAGGTGTTTTGATCAGGGTTCAGGGTCTTCTTTTCCTTGAAGGTAACTTGCCTACCTCTTTATATGAAGCTTTAGGTGGTTAGTGTCTCTCATCCCTATGTAGTTTGTGAGTGTCTTGTATGGCTAGGTTGTTATGGTATCCACATCTGACGTCAGACTTGGCACAGCATTTTGCAGTTTTTGGATTGCACATTGGTACCTTTCAACTTTGATAGCTATTCATTTTGCCTTTGTCACTGCTTGCTAGCACCTAAGGATTGGACCGAACCTCTGAGACCCACACTGACTTGAATGCCGTGAGTTGTAATTAGCACACGATGCATAAAATATTAGAAGATGGGAGACAAAGTTAAATCTCAAATTGTTGAAATTGATAGGTGAGAACTTGGGGTTGATTCCCTAGCTCCTTATTTGATCATTCTGGATCATATACAAAAGGTACATACAATTCTAATACCTAGGGTGTTACCAAAAATGTTTTCATATTGATTTCAAGCCTTATTTTTTCTGTTTAGGCAGTGTACTGTGATTATCAATGGAGTAGAAGTTGCCAAAGCTGGAGGAGAGAATATGAAAGCATCCAAAGAAGCAGCAGCAGCCGAAGCTTTGGAGGTTCTGTCTCACCGCTGTTACACACTTCAGGTACGCTGCTGCTACAACAACACACAACATTACATGTCAAATTTCTGTCAACTGCAACATTTTGTTATCTATCACCAATGCTGTCATTGCAGTAAGTCATAATTTTAACTTATTTAATGAAAACTGCTGTGAGAAAAATTTAGTTGTGGGAGCATCTGTTGATTTGTGAAGACCTGAATAACCAGAGTTTATTAGTTTTCTGGGGGAAGCCTCTACAACTTCCCGGAGCTATCCAGGCTGATAGGAATAGTCCTACCTTTTGGCATCAGTCGATGTGGGTGGAGTTCTAGGCCTACCGGGGACTAAGGCCAGAACCTGACCCCCTCAGAGAGGCACGAGGAGTAATGGCCTATAGAAATGCACATGTGATTTTGGAGCTTTCTATAACTGCCATTGACCGGGACAGGCACCAAGAAAGGTAAGGGCCTCAAAACAAACCTCTATTCTGGTTAAAAACAATGAAAATAACCAAACAAGCGGACAGAACTCCCCCAAGTGAAAATGAGCAAACGAGCATGATGTCACACGAGCCGCACCGCATGTCTGCGGAGCTTCCCCCTCCCCGTGAGGGGAAAAGGGGAGCCTCAGACCCCCGCGCCGGCGATCCACACCGCAGTTTCTCGGCTGATGGGATACAGCTTGGTAGTTGTGGCTCCAGCTCCGGATTTCTGTTGTGCTGTCCTCTGCTCAGTACTGCTCTACTGGTGGTGTGCGAGCTGGGAGTAATATTCACAGGTACTCGGGCTGCATGTGCTTAGGGTCACCTTCCCTGAGTGCCCTGTAAGTACCACACTAGGGGCTTGGGGTTCCCTTTCACAAGTCTCCTTGGGTCTACCTCTGTTAGTCTTTTGCTGCTTGGTGATTGACTGCCCTGAGTGTTTTGGGGGGTTTCCTCCCTAGTTTGCCTTAGGGGTAAGTGGTAGTTATAGCACTGGCGGGGGCACGGGGTACTGCATAGCTAGTTTTCGCCTATAACAGCGGCCGACTCTGTTCCCTCTGGGTACGTTGTCGTCTTGCAAGTTTTTTCTTCTTCTTTTTGCCTGGTGGGGGAGGGGGTTCTGCCTTGGTGTTCCTTCCCTCTTTATACTCGGGTTGTTTGTGTTTGGTGGTACCCCCTGCTTTGCCCTCGTGAATGGACACGTCCCGGGGGCTTAGCATTAGCAGTGTTGATTGGTAGCTTGGGTGCCGGTTAGCAGTACCCTGCTTGGGATAACCCTTAGCAGACCCAGTCTAGGGGCCCTGGAAAATCCTACTGGGGCGCTCGGGTCCAATGGATGTGACCACTGAGTCCCCTCTCGCTTTTTGCGAGTTTGAGGGTTGCTCTGTCCCCGTGTCTCAGGGCGACGCACATTGTTTTTGCTTCTGTCATACCGCCTGTTGGGTCGGTGACACCTTTGACCTCGATTGCTGTGAGCTTTGTTGCTTGTTTATGACTCGGTTCACAATCTGATGATGACATTATTCGGATGCAGGCAGCTCGCGCTTTGCAATTTAGGTTTTGGTTGTTGCAGCACACTATGTTGCTTCCCTGGATGCCCCAAGGCTGCCCTGTTTTGTTTATAGGGACCCGGACTTGGGGGTGTTGGTCACTTCGGCCTCGGTTCTGTCAGCGCCCCCCCTCGTTCTTTCCCTGCTGTGGTTCATTCAGTTCCCCCACCCCCTTGCTTTCGGCTCCTAAGCATCTGAGGGCTTCGGGGTCAGGGCAGGGTTTAGAGGTTTCTGAGACTCTGGCAGTTTCTGGGGTTGCCCCTTCCGGGGTGGTTGCAGAGGCATTCGAGTCCGTTCCTCCAGTCATAACTACGGGGTTTGACCAGTGGGCCCATCCTCTTCCTGCTATCCCGGCCGCCCCGGCTTTTTCGTGTGAGGCCAGGGCTTTTGGAGGACGACTCGCCCCCGGGGCCTGATGTGGGGGTTCCCGGGGTTTGAGAGGATTTGACTTGGGGGGCCTTGGGCCCCATTGGACCCTGCCTGGGTTTTCTGACTCTCCGAGCTGGGCTTGCTGTTACAGGGGAGTGGGGTTTTCCTTCCTCCCCTCTGTGTATGAATTGATTTGGATTCGGTTCCGTCCTTCTGGAGGTTTTCGGCTTACTGCATCTCTCCGGCTGAGGTGAGATGGCAGGAGATAAGCCATTGTGGCTTATCTCCTGCACGACCCGGTGTATGCCTCTATAACGGATCCGTGTTCCTTTAGGTTTGGGTCTTCGTCTCCATACTGGGTTTGTTATGAGCTTCTGGAGTTGTCCTGGCTTGCGGACTGCCCTATGTTTTCACTAGATGGTTGGGACACTCTCTGTCATACCCGCTTGCTTGAATGGTGTGAGGCGTTGACTGAGGTCCAGGTTTACCTGGGGGACGATTTTGCACACCTAAATATGTGCCTCCCTAGTGCCAACCACTTATTTAGTATGTCAGGGATACCACCATTATCTAAGCTCCAGCTCCAATAAATGTCTAGAGCAAGTGAAATAAAAATTGTCATCCACACTTCCGTTGAAATAAACATTCCATTCACCTGGGTTCTAGGAGACTCAAGGAGGTGGATAGTGTGATGTTTTTTTACAGTTCTTGATGAATATGAAGGTCCAGAATCAGGGTGAGCTGCAGGTCCTGGTTTTTTCTGAGGGGAGCCCCTTCGGCTCCCTGGAGCTTATTGGGCTAATGTATTTTATATTAGACCGGGACATCAGCTATGGAGTTCAGACCTACCAGGGACCATGAGCCAGAACCTGGTCCCTTCAGAGAAGTTTCAGGGTTATCTTATCTCGAGGTTATCTGGAGATGATTTTGGGACTTAGCGTCCCTGCGGCCCGGTCCTCGACCAGGCCTCCACCCCCAGGAAGCAGCTCGTAGCAGCTGTCTACTCCCAGGTATCTATTTACTGCTAGGTAACAGGGGCATCAGGGTGAAAGAAACTTTTACATAAAATGAAAGTAACATTGGCCAGGGAGCAATAACCCCTCGAAAACCCCCCTGTGGTTGGAGTTTTCCTTATCTGCCATCGACCGGGGTTAGGCACCCAGAAAGGTAGGCATAACAAAACTAATCCCACATAGTAAGAAACTAACAAAAAAGGAACAGTGGTAGAACTCCCTTCAATCCCAAGGAAACAAGCAAACAAGCAAACATAACACACTACTGCCGCGCCGCTCGTCCGCGGCAGTAGTGCCCTCCCCTCCCCGAGAGGGGGAGGGGGAGGGCTGCGTTGACCTCACAGTGCCGGCTGCCTAGCACTCCAGTTCATAAGCTAATGTCAACCGGGACAAACGCTTCTCTGGCCTCAGTTTCCTAGGTGGTGTTTACCTCCGTGGCGCTCACTGCTGTGTTATTGTGTTGTGTGGTGGCCAGGAGTTACTCATCAGTACCGGGGCTGCATGTGCTTAGGGGCTTCCTTCCCTAAGCGCCCTGTGAGTATTGCCCCTGCGTGACAGTTATCTTCCCTGGTGCGATCGGGAATCATTCTTGTAGGGGTTCTTGCTGCTTGCCATTTGCCTCGCCCTTGGGGCCTGCTGGGGCTTGAGGCCCTTGTTTGGCCTTGGGTAGGGACTGGTATCGTGCTGGTTGGCGCGTCAAGGTGTTGCGCAACCTGCCATCTAAGCGGCGACTGGTTCCTGTTGCCTTTGGGGACGGTGTACTTTTGCGGGTTTTTTCTTTTCCTTTTGTTTTCATTTGCCTGGGGGGGGTGGTCTGGCTGGTGTGGCTATACTTCCACTGGTATTGTTTGGTGGCCCTCTGCTAGGCCCCCGTGATTATACGCGTTGCAGGGGTTTTCAGTGTTAGACTCAATACCCAAAGCTAACAAGGGGTAAACTGTTCAGCGCCACTTTGCCCGGGCTTACAGTAGTCGTCACCCTACGGTCCCTGGAAATCCCTGTCGGGGCTTTGTGGACCAGTGGATGTGTTGTCTGGGTTCCAACCCATCTTGTGCGGGTTCGTTGGTTGCTGTGCCCTTGTCTCAGGGTGGCAGTCACCTCTTTTACCTCCGTCATGCTGCCTGTTGGATCACTGACACCTTGACCCGGAGTCTTGTGAATTGTGTTCTTTGCTTGTTCTCCAGTACTCTTCTGATGTCTTTACTGTTAGAGTACAGGTGGCATCCGCATTGCACGCTCAGTTTTGGTTGCTGCAACACGCTAGGTTGGTTTCCCACCTGGATGTCCTGGGGCCGCCCTGTTTTGGTTAGGTGTTGTTCGCCCCTTTCCCCTCCCTGTTCCTGGCTCCTGACCATCTGCAGGTTTCGGGGTCGGGGTGGGGTTTAATTGGTGCTGAGACTCGGGCGGCCTCGTTCGGTTTGGGGACGGAGGTTTTCGAGCCTGTTCCTCCTGCCGAGGCTTCTGAGTCTTACCAGCAGCCCTTTCTTTGCTGCTTTTTCCCCGGACTCTTCCTTTTCTTTAAGGGCAGAGGGCACGGAGGACGGCTCTGCCCTGAGGCCTCTGTTGCGGGTTCCCAGGGCTGTGGGGGATGCCTGCTAACAGTTCTGGGGCTGTTTGCCCCTTCCTGGGTATTCCGCTTTCTGGACGGGGTTTTTCATCCCCCTCATCTGCTTGCTTCCCACATTTCCTGAAGTGTTTTATAGATCTCTTTCGTCGGTTGCGTCTCCTTTGTTCTGATGGCCATTTTCTTTCTGTAGGTTGCTTTTCCGCCTGGCCACTGGGTCAGCTCTGCGGTTTGTTTACCTGTGCCTGGGTGTGCGAGCTCGCAATTTGGGGGAGTTTTTCACCTCCTTTAGGGGTTTTATCCTGTTGCCTTTTCTTTGCTTTTTCTGGGGGTGTTCTGCCCTTCTTCTGTACCTCTGGGAACGTTTGGGTGTTGGTTTTTACCCCATTTTTTTGGGGGGGGGGCCCCCTTCAGCTCCCCGGAGCTATCCAGGCTGAATGGATATGTATAACTTTCTGGCATCAGTCAATGCATGGAGTTCTTGCCTACCGGGGACCATGAGCCAGAACCTGGCCCCCTCTAGAGAGGCACGAGGAGCAATGGCCTATAAGACTGTACAGCCTCTGGGACCCTCACCCTCGACCGTGCGATAAGTACTGACCATACAGTAGAACAAATAAACATATATATTATTGTGTGTATATCACGAAAATAAACACGTGATTAATATATTATTACAAATATACGGTATACATATAATATTATAAATATATAGATATATACAACAAAACAAGGCAAAATGGGAGTAAATAAACAAATTTGTGGCCACTGTAACAACTCCTTAAAGTCGAAGGCAACGGGAATTGAATGTTATATCTGTAAGAATAGATTTCATTCGGCTTGTACAGGAGTGAGTAACACCACGGCACTGAGAGCTGGCCACTTGCTCTGGGTGTGTAAAAATGACCTGCCAGCTTGGAATATCCTAAAAAACCTTCTAGATAACATGGCGCATGAATGGAAAACATCGTTCATTGAAAGCCTACCAGCCATCCAGAAGGAGTGGGAAAGGAACAACAATAATTCTGATATACCAGAGGCGGAGGCTATAGTCAGGAATGAAACTGAGGCTGAAACTCAGGAAGTTGTAAACTCTGACTCAGTAGGCCCGGATGTAGATGACAGTAAACTAGAAAGTGTAACAGACAGCACTGACAGCTCGATAGGTACAGACACTACGACGATTCCCGATAGAGCAAGTCAGAACAGAAGGACAGACTTGTGCAAATTATATGCAAAGGGCATATGCAGACATAGATATGCTGGTAATAAGAAAGGATTAGAATGCAGTTACCAACATCCAAAAAAATGTTTAAATATGCTTAGGAAAGGTGAGTGTCGATTTGGATCAATATGTAGGTTTTTCCATCCTGACATGTGCCAAACCTCACTGGAAGACAGAAAATGCTATGACCTCAGCTGCCCATACTTTCACGTGAAAGGCACGGAACGCTACATAAAGAGTGGCAAGCAGGATAATGAATTTGGAGGAAACTATAAATTTTTTATACCAGACCGAAAGAGAATTCAAAAGGAGGAGCATGGGGAGTGTGTGGAACTGGATGCCAGACCCACTTGCATTCCAGAATTACAGATACAATTACACACCGAAAGGGAACTACAACTACGACAGGCAACTGCCCTACAACAATCAGTACTGGTCAGAACAAACTCATTATGTCCACGTATAATGCGCTTGCCGAAAAGTCTCCCAGTCAAACTATCACTAATAGAGTAACCTCATTCATCTTTGCCAACATACAAGGACTGAAAACAAGAACAAACAACAAAGTACAGTTCATAAATGGCCTCCTCAACGAAGTCAAATGCAGTATTTGGAGCTTTCACAGAAACCCATGCAGGGGAATTGTTGGACAGTGAGATCTGGATTCCAGGATATAACCTATACAGGTGTGATAGGAAAATTAGGTCACATGGAGGAGTGTGGGGCTGTATATTAGGGAAGACCTTGTATGCTCGGAGCTCCTTAATGTTACAAATGAGGTGGTAGAGGTACTGGGATTAAAAATAGAGTAAATAAATTTAGTGATTATTCTAATATACAAACCGCCAGATGCAATGGCTGAGGAATTCACAGAACAGATAAACAAAATAGAGAATAGCCTTGATAATTTGGAGAACCCGATACCTGATGTTATCTTCCTAGGTGACTTCAACTTGCCTAGTCTCAGATGGAGAATAGCAAACAATAATATTATACCAGGAAATCTATCAGGACCTAACCAACCACAGATTAGAGAACTACTTAGATTCTGTGATAAATTTTCACTCAATCAGCAGATATTGGAGCCAAGGAGAAATGAAAATATTCTAGATCTGGTCTTTACGAACATTGAAGACATTATCAGAGACATTACGATATCAGATACCACATATTCAGATCACAAGCTCATTGAAGTGCAAACGACCATCAATACTCAGGATAGACCTAAAACGTTGATAAAGCGAGAGGGGCTATTCAGTAAATTCAATTTTATTAATAAAAGGATAGACTGGGAGATAATAAGCAGGGAACTTAAAAACATTCCATGGGAAACTGTTTTAAGTAATACAAGTCCTACAGAAGGAATGAAAAACTAACTTCGGAAGTGTATCAAGTCTGTCTGAAACATGTTCCTTTGAGGAAAGCCAGAAAGAGATCCAATGTAGAAAGAGAACACAGACGACACTATAAACGCAGGAAAAAAATAACGGAACTGCTTATGCAGACACGAATTTCCCGTCGAAGAAGGAATAATTTAAATAGGGAGATTGAAGAAATCGAGCGGAAATTGAAACACTCATATGAAACTGAAGAAAAGCAGTTAGAACAGAAAGCAATTCAGGAAATAAAGAAAAATCCAAAATACTTCTTCACATATGCGAACTCAAAAGCAAAAACCACTGCCAGTATTGGACCTATTCGTACAAGTGAAGGTTTATACACAGAGGATGACAAAGAAATTAGTGAAATCCTAAAAAAGCAGTATGAGGACATGTTTAGCACTCCAATAAACAACATGAAAGTGGAAGATCCAGACAATTTCTTTATGCGGGATATTCAAACCCCTGTAAATATAACTGATATCAACACGAGCACACAAAATTTTGAAAGAGAAATTGAAAACATGCCCATGCACTCGGCCCCAGGTCCAGACTCATGGAATTCAATATTTATAAAGAAATGCAAAGTGCCGGTAGCACAGGCACTCAGTATAGTGTGGAGGAAGAGCTTGGACATGGAGGAGATACCAGATGCACTTAAAGTAGCAGACATAGCCCCTCTACACAAGGGAGGGAGCAAAGCATTGGCAAAGAATTATAGACCAGTTGCACTAACATAGCACATAATAAAAGTATTTGAGAGAGTGATTAGGAGTCAGGTCACCAATTTCATTGAGACAAATGACCTTCACAACCCAGGCCAACATGGATTTCGAGCAGGAAGATCGTGCCTCTCACAGCTACTTGAGCACTACGACAAAGTCACTGAGTCATTAGAAGAAAACAGAATGCTGATGTGATATACACGGACTTCGCAAAGGCTTTCGATAAATGTGACCATGGCGTGATAGCACACAAAATGAGGTCAATGGGAATAACTGGTAAAGTAGGACGCTGGATACTCAGTTTTCTGTCAAACAGGACTCGGTGAGTAATGGTCAACCATATAAAATCTAGTCCAAGTGCAGTTAAAAGCTCTGTACCTCAGGGTACAGTCCTTGCACCGCTGCTTTTCCTTATTCTCATATCAGATATAGACAAAAGTACAAGTCACAGCTTCGTATCATCCTTTGCAGATGACACAAAAATCAGTATGAAAATTATCTCGGCTGAAGACATTGAAAAACTTCAAGCTGGTATTAATAAAGTTTTCGACTGGGCATCAGAAAATAACATGATGTTTAACAGTGATAAATTCCAGGTACTCAGGTACGGTAAAAATGAGGACCTTAAACATAATACTGGGTATAAAACACAATCAAATGTACCCATAGTAGGAAAACAGCATGTAAGGGATTTGGGAATAATAATGTCTGACGACCTAACGTTTAGGGAGCATAACCAAGCAAATATTACGACAGCTAGAAAAATGATGGGATGGATTACGAGAACTTTCAAATCCAGAAATCCCATCACAATGGTTGTACTCTTCAAGTCACTTGTGTTGTCCTGTCTTGAGTACTGCTCAGTACTCACTTCCCCCTTCAGAGCAGGAGAGATTGCTGAAATAGAGGGAATATAGAGAACATATACGGCACGCATAGACGCGATAAAGCACCTAAATTATTGGGATCGTCTCAAAGCCCTCCAAATGTATTCACTAGAAAGAAGAAGAGAGAGATTTCAAATAATATGCACCTGGAAGATACTGGAGGGCCAAGTACCAAATCTACACAGTAAAATAACAACGTACTGGAGTGAACGATATGGAAGAAAATGCAGAATAGAACCAGTGAAGAGTAGGGGTGCCATAGGCACAATCAGAGAACACTGTGTAAACATCAGAGGTCCACAGTTGTTCAACACCCTCCCAGCAAGCATAAGAAATATTGCTGGAACAGCCGTGGACATTTTCAAGAGGAAACTAGATTTATTCCTCCATGGAGTGCCGGACCAACCGGGTTGTGGTGGGTGTGTGGGCCTGCGGGCCGCTCCAAGCAACAGCCTAGTGGACCAAACTCACAAGTCATTGTGAGTTTGGGGAGTAGAAGAACTCCCAGAACCCCATCAACCAGGTATCAACCAGGTATAGAAACCCCCCTTATGATTGGGAGCATTTTATGTCTGCCATCGACTGGGACAGGCACCCAGAAAGGTAGGCGCCCCAAAACAAACCCCTATTCTGGTAAACTATTGCAACCGAAGACCGAACAAGTGGACAGAACTCCCCAAACGAAAAATAGCCCTCATGACGTCGTCATGTCGCCGTGCCGCCGTCTGCACAACCCCCCCCCTCCCCGGGAGGGGGAAGGGGGGAGCCCCAGACCCCACCATTGGCGACCCAACCATTAGTTCTCAGGCTGATGGGATCTGGTGCGGTCGTGCCTCTGGCTCCTGTTTGCAGTTGCAGTTCTGTGCCTGGTGGTGTGAGCTGTCCCTTCCAGTGGTGTGTGGGCCAGGAGTATTATTCCATCGTGCTCGGGCTGCATGCGCCTAGGGTTATCTTCCCTAGGTGCCCTGTAAGTACTGCCCTTGGGGCTTAGGGCTACCTTCCCTGGGTCGCCTTGGGGTCTACCTCTGCTGTTCCGTGTACTGCTCGGTACTTGGCCGCCCTTGGGGTCAGCTGGGTTTTTTCTTGCCCTTGTTTGTCTCTGGGTAGGGGGTAGTTTTCATCACTGGCAGGGGCGCGGGGTACTGCACAGCTAGTTTTCACCATTAACAGCGGCCGGCTCTGTTCCACCCGGGTACGTTGTCCTCTTGTGGGGTTTTTCTTTTGTTTTTGTTTTTGCCTGGTGGGGGGGGGGGGGTCTGCCTGTTGGTCCCCCATCACTGTTCTTGGGGTTTGTCTCAATTTTGTTTAATTGGTGGTACTCCCCGCTTGGCCCCCGTGAGTGTACATGTCCCGGGGGTTCAGCTATAGCAGTTTGTTGGTAGTTTTGGGTGCCGGTTCGCAGTACCCTGCCTGGGCTTCCCTTAGCGTGTTACCAAGGCTAAGGGCCTGGAAAACCCCATGGGGGCTACGTGGTCCGATGGATGTGACCCCTGAGTCCCCCCCTCGCATCCTGCGAGTTTGAAAGTTGCTCTGTCCCCTTGTCTCTGGGGGACACTCACCGGTTTTGCCTTCGCCATGCTGCCTGTTGGGTCGGTGATTGTTTTGACCCAGAGTCGTGCGACGTGTGTTGTCTGTACATTCTCCAGTTCACCCAAGGCTACTGCGCCTGATATGCGGGTCAGGGCAGCTGAGGCGTTGCATGCTCTCTTTAGGTTGCTGCAACGCTCTAGGTTAGTCGCTGCCCCGGATGCCTCGAGACTGCCCCGTTTTGGTTACCTGTACCTCTTTCACCCGGTTCCGCTGTTGCTCCAGGTCCTGACTCACTTGGAGACTTACCAAGGTCGTGTTGTCCTTTTGGCTCCTTGGTGGCTGGCCCAGCCTTGGTTTCAGGCGCTGCTTGCTCGGTGTCCATACCCGAGGGTCTTCCTGTGGCTCCGCCTCTTTCAGCAAATCGGTCCGGCCCTGTACGAGGCTGGTTCCATCTTCTCCTCGAGTCTTCGCGTCTGGTGTTTTTGTCTCGGGTTTATCATTCGTTGTATGGTGCACAGATGGCTTCGTTGTTGGTCTCCCACCTGCGTGCTTCGTCTCAGCGGTAGTAAGTATGAGGTTTCCTGGCGGTCCTTCCGTTTTTTAGTAATCACTGTGTCGGTGTTCTTCGGTCTTTGATAGGGTTGTTCTGTCCTTTCTCTCTTGGTTGTTACAGGACCGTCATCTTATGCCGAATACTGTCGCTTCGTATGATGCGGCGTTGGTGGAGCCGCTTCAGCTTGCTTTCGGGGTTGATGTTACTTCCGCCCCGTTTCGCAAGTTATCTCGGACGTTGTTTCACCTCCGACCTGCTCATGTGCCGCCTGAGCTGTCTTGGTCTTTGGACCGCGTGCTCTCGTTTCTCTCTCTGCCCCGGTTTGTTGTGGCCCCTTCTGTTCGGGATTGTTTTTCCAAGGCTCTTTTCCTGTTGGCATTGGCCTTGGGGGGTCGGGTTGGCGAGCTTCATGCTCTCCTCCGGCGTCGTGGTTTCTGCTCTTTCGGTCCTGGTGGTCGTTTTGTTCGTTTGAAGCAGTCTCCCTCTTTTCTGGCGAAGAATGAGACGGCTGTGTTCCGGAGGGGGCCGTGGGTTGTTGATGCTTGGTTGGTACACGCCGGGGGTGTATCATGTGTTGTGTCTGGTTGCGGCTCTCCGCTGTTATTTGCGCGCCACGGCTTCTGTTGCCGGGGATGCGCTCTGGGATGATCTGGTTTCTCTTCTTCCTGTTTCCCGGGCTCGGGGGTCTCAGGTTGTCCGCAGGGTTATTAAGTGTAGCCAGCCTGCGGTTTTTCCCCAGGCCCTCGATGTTCGTAAATTTGCTGCTTTGGCGGCTGTCTTTGCAACATATCTTGGATGGACATTCGGGCCCAGTGTTTTTGGAGATCGAACAGGGTCCTGGCCGCTCGCTACCTGGTGAATGTTCCTGGGCCTCGTCGGGCCTGCGTTGCTTTGGGTCGGCGGTTGCAGCCAGTTGTCTCGCCTTCTCGTTGAAGAGTGAGGACGGCCGCCGCCCGGGTAAGTCCCTGTTTTTTCCTTATCTTTGGGTAGTTAGCTCCGGGGAGCCGAAGGGGCTCCCCCCAGAAAACTAGCGTTGAATGTAATGAAACTTCATTTTCTGGGTGAGTCCCGGAGGCTCCCCGGCATCCCTCCCTCCCTCTGGTCGGCGGTGTTTTTCGCGTTTTTGACATCCAGCCTAAGAACTAATGGTTGGGTCACCGACGGTGGGGTCTGGGGCTCCCCCCTTCCCCCTCCCGGGGAGGGGGTTGCGCAGTCGGCGGCGCGGCGACATGATGACGTCATGAGGGCTATTTTTCGTTTGGGGAGTTCTGTCCACCTGTTCGGTCTTCGGTCGCAATAGTTTACCAGAATAGGGGTTTGTTTTGGGGCGCCTCTTTTTCTGGGTGCCTGTCCCGGTCGATGGCAGACATAGAATGCTCCCAATCAAAGGGGGTCTCTATAGGCCATTGCTCCTCGTGCCTCTCTAGAGGGGGCCAGGTTCTGGCTCGTGGTCCCCGGTAGGCATGAACTCCATGCCTTGACTGATGCCAGAAAGTTATACATATCCATTCAGCCTGGATAGCTCCAGGGAGCCTCCAGGACTCGCCCAGAAAATGGCGTTTCATTACATTCAACGCTGGTTTTTTGTGTTTTCTATCTGTTTGGGTCTGGCCCTTGGGTTTGGGCCCAGTGTCTCTGTCTGTTTATGCTTGCTCCCACACCTTGTGTCCCTCAGTTTTCGGTCCATTTCGGCCATTTCACTGGGGGTTCTGTCTGGGTGCTGTACTTTGCCCTTTCTGCAATGTATTTCTGCTGACAAATGTGGTGGTTTTGGGCTCTCCCGGGTTCGATTCCAGGTTTCTTTGGATTCTTTGGTTTCGTTCCAGAGGTTTCTTCTTCTTGGGCCCCCTTTTGGGTGGGGGGTGTTCAGGAGGCTTTTAGTTACCTAGTGTGTGACCCGGTTCTGCTTTCTGGGGTTCCGGGGTCTTCCTGGCTTGCAGGCTGCTCTTTTTGGGTCTTGGCATGTGTTGTGGTTGTGCTGGGACCTTGGTTTTTGTTGTCGAGGTGGGCCTTTTGGTGTGACTTTTGTACTCTCTAGGGGCCTTCTATGTCTAGCTGGCACGGAGCTCTCTGTCTGCCAGTCGGCTGCTTGTCTTTTTTCTTTTCTTTCTTTATTTTTATTTTTGTTTTATTTTATATACAGTAGAACCTCGGGTTACAAACGTTCCTGTTTACGAACTTTTCGGATTACGAGCCTGATTTGTTCGGAAAATTTGAATCGGGATACGAACATTGCATCGCGTTACAAGTTTGTTGATACGTGTACGGG